>NW_016812230.1:0-1853 GCF_001698545.2 Rhinopithecus bieti | reverse complement strand
AAATTCTACTGCTTTCTCTTTCCTTCTTCAAATCCTAATGAGAGAATAATTAGTTTTGTGTTCTTAAGATCATGTTTTCCTTAGGGGACCACTCATGTTCCAACTTCCATAGTAGGAAAATAGAAACATAACAAAACAAAATCTATGTAAGATATCTTTGTAAATCAGTGGGACTTTTGTTCATGGCTGGATTGCTGGATGCTTTTATTATACCAACCTGCAGGGTAAAAAGATTGTGAATCTTAAAGCCAAAGAGCTTTTTTGTCAATGTGTAAGAAGCATTGTTTTCAAACTCTCCAATTTACAGATTCTAAAAAATCCCACACTCTTTCTTTAAATCCATCATTCAACGTATAACAGTCTTTCAATGGTTTGACCTTAACTCACTTGCCTTACAATCTAAGCTCCATGTTCTTTTCACTAGTATCTAATTATGCCAGTGGTTCCTTTATTCCATCCATTGTCTCATATATCATTATTTTTAGGTTAAAATCTAAGTAGTTCCTGAAGATTGGACTCAATTCCATGGCACGTATAAAGTTTTGAGAGACTACTGAAAAGGTAGTTTGACCCTTTGTGTCTAAAACTACCTGCTTGTTAATATATGCTTACTACTTGGATCCTAATTTTGCATATTTCTTAACATTGCTAACAATAGCTGGATTTGGAAATGTTTCTTTTCCAATCTAAAATGATTACAAATCTGATACTTTGGTGAAAGATACTTAGAATATAGTGACAATTATATACAAGGATGTAATTAGAAGAGTGATTGGTAAATTCTTAAAAGTTGCAATTGTAACTCATACTTCAGCTACGTTGGATTTTAAGCATGTTTATTTACATTCATCAAGCTTTTTAAGATTTCAGACATGGCTTAAGAGTTCTCAGAAAGTTTGGAGAGAGATTTCTACAGCCCTAACAGGAGATTTACTGAGAAATTACCAAATGTATGACTCAATTTGTTCCAAAAAGATGATAGCAAACAGAGTCATTTAAGTATATATGTTTTCCCTTTACTGCAGCTCTAAAAATCAGGGTTCAGATATTGGAAGTCTGTTTACTATTCCCCCACATCACATAAATAGCATAGTATTATATATTTTAATTAACATTCTTTTATTTTCAGTTAAAACTAAACATTACAAGGTTACATATATTCTATTTTCGTGTGTGTGTGTGTTTACATGAACTGGATGCCCTGAGTGAGCGAAGTTCCTAGAATCGTGGGTCTAGTGAATTTTGCACTAAAGATTTGTCTTTTTTTCTAATAAATATTCCCTTAGCAAAAATTATTCAACAGTCAAAGGTAGCGATAGGAAACATAAGGGCTCCAGGCCAAATCTGGCCATCCGCCTGTTTCAGTACATAAAGTTTTATCAGGCCAGCTGTTGTGGCTCGCGCCTGTAATCCCAGAATTTTGGGAGTCCGAGGTGGGCGGATCACCTGAAGTCAAGGGTTCGAGACCAGCCTGGTCAACATGGTGAAACCCCGTCTCTACTAAAAATACAAAAAACTTAGCTGGCGTGTTAGCGGGTGCCTGTAATCCCAGCTACTCAGGAGGCTGAGGCAGGGAGAATTGTTTGGATTTGGGAAGCAGAGGTTGCAGTGATCCAAGATCATACCACTGCACTCCATCCTGGGTGACAGAGCAAGATTCCATCTCAAAAAAAAAAAAAAAAAAACAATTATTGGAACACAGCCATGTTTATTTGCTTGCATATCATCTATGGAAGCTTTTACCCTATAATGGCAAAGTTACATAGCTGCAACAAAAACTATTTGGTCCACACAGCATAAAATGTTTACTATCTGGCTTCATCTAGAAAGTTTGCCAACTCCTAGCTTAATTT
>NW_016812229.1:0-218 GCF_001698545.2 Rhinopithecus bieti | reverse complement strand
TCACTCATTCACTCACTCATTCACTCATTCACTCACTCACTCACTTATTCACTCACTCATTCACTCACTCACTCACTTCACTCATCCACTCATTCACTCACTCATCCACTCATTCATTCACTCACTCACTCATTCACTCACTCATCCACTCATTCACTCACTCATTCACTCATTCACTCACTCACTCATTCACTCACTCACTCACTCACTCATTCACT
>NW_016812228.1:0-649 GCF_001698545.2 Rhinopithecus bieti | reverse complement strand
GATCTCTGCTCATAGGGAATGTTGTGACCCATCACTGGGCCCAGCATTGAGTTGATGTGACTCTTCTATTCTTTTTAGGTTCTGCCTGTAGAAGAGGTGGTGACATGTGTCTGGACCCAAGAGTAAGGTGATGTTACACTTTTGCCTTGGTTCTGACCTCAGAAAGCTTTGTGACATATTGCTGGGCTCAGCACCAAGACAATGTGAGTCTCTTGCCTGGACCCTACCCAGGGCGGGGGGTGGGGGGGTGGCATTTGGACATATCTCTAAGTTCATGAACTATTTGCTGTGACTCTTCTTGCTTACTTGGGCTTTGCCATTAGAAGAGATTGTGACATGTCTCTGATTCCAGCACCTAGGTGTTGTGACTCTCCTCGTTTGCCTGTGCTATGCCCACAGAAGGTCGAGTGAATTATCCCTAGGTCCAGTATACAGGCAATGTGATTCTACTGCCTGGTCATTGACCACAGGGGTCACTGCAACGTATCTCTGGGCCCATTACCTAGATGGTGTAATTCTCCTTATTTTTCTGCTTCTGTCCCCAGTGGGGATTGTGACATATTCCTTCAACCCACATTTATGTGATATGATTCTCCTCTCATATCTGGACTCTGACCACTGTTGTAATTTTGACATAGGCCTGGGCTCA
>NW_016812227.1:0-1224 GCF_001698545.2 Rhinopithecus bieti | reverse complement strand
ATTCAACTTGGTCTCCTATTTTTAATAACTGTATTGAAAAACACTTGTGTACACTTGTTGACTTAAATAACTTTAAAAAAGGTGATTTCACCTCAATAAATGTAGTATTCCATGAAAAGCAAACAAAATATGTGTAAATGAACTTCATTAGAGTGTTTTTGGACTCTGGACTAGCAGGAGATCACTTGAAGCCATAGGAAAATCTTTTTTAGCTCTGTAACTTTTTTGTAGGCTTTTTAAATATTTTTTCTTCTCACTGTGGACAGTGGACATATTTAAAACTCATACAGGGTTTTAAATATGTGGACATCTGGATTTGTTTTGAAAATATATATATCTTTATGTTTTGTGGAAACAAGAAGGGCAAAACATGGTAATACAGTATGAAGTTACACATTTAAATACTTTGAATACTTACAGAAAAGAGTGTAAGAATTATCTTCTGCTGAATAAAAACTTTACAGACATGGGAGACAATGAAATTTGGTAAAAGAAAAAGTAACATAGTTGTACTTTTTGTAACTGCTACACAATTTGATGGTGTTTATGAGGGAAAGTACAGGAATAATCTCTTCTGTAACTTTTATTAATAGTTATGTTATTACTGTAGCCCTATCATATTCACTTTTTTTTTTTTTTTTTTTTTTGAGGCGGAGTCTCGCTCTGTCGCCCGGTCTGGAGTGCAGTGGCCAGATCTCAGCTCACTGCAAGCTCCGCCTCCCGGGTTTACGCCATTCTCCTGCCTCAGCCTCCCGAGTAGCTGGGACTACAGGCGCCCGCCACCTCGCCCGGCTAGTTTTTTTTGTATTTTAGTAGAGACGGGGATTCACCGTGTTAGCCAGGATGGTCTCGATCTCCTGACCTCGTGATCCGCCCGTCTCGGCCTCTCAAAGTGCTGGGATTACAGGCTTGAGCCACCGCGCCCGGCCCATACTCACTTTTTAAACGACTGGCTTTTTAAAGTATCATGAAAGTCCTACTTCAGTAAGACCCATTTAAATATCGTTGATGTTTAGCAGGGATCTTTTAATGTAGCATATACATGTTTTAGAGAACTGTTGGCTGGCTGTACATGTGTTTAAAAACTGCTAGCTAGCTATGAGGCTACAGTTGAAAACTACACTTTTTTTAAAAATTGTAAACACTGGTCTTATGTTTCATTTGGATTCCTTATTGCGTCATCTTCTGTTAACAAAACAAATTTTGCCAATATTTTGCCTTTTA
>NW_016812226.1:26527-27806 GCF_001698545.2 Rhinopithecus bieti | reverse complement strand
GAGATGAATTCACAAATCACAAAGCAGTTTCTCAAAAGCTTCTTTCTAGTTTTGTCTGTGGATATTTCCCATGGCACAAAAGCTTCAATGCACTCTGAAATATCCCATTGCAGATTCCAAGAAAACAGCGTTAGCAAACTGCTCCATGAAAAGAAAGCTGTAACTCTGTGAGAGGAATTCACACATCACAAAGAATTTTATCAGAAACCTTCTTTCCAGTTTTTATCTGAGGTTATTTTCTTTGTAACCACAGGCTTCAATGCGATCCACAATATCCTATCTCAGATTCTCCAAAAAGAGTGCTAACAGACAGATCCACGAAAATAACCGTGAAACTCTGTGAGATGAATTAACATATCTCAAAGTAGCTTCTCCAAAAGCTTCTTTAGAGTTTTTATTTGAGGATATTCGCTTTGTCACCATAGACTTAAATGCGATCCAAAGTATCCTTTCTCAGATTCCCCAAAAATAGTACTAACAAACTGCTGCATGAAAAGAATCGTGTAAATCTGAGATGAATTCACAAATCACAAAGCAGTTTCTTAGAACGCTTCTATCTAGTTTTGGTCTGAGGATTTTTCCTTTGTCACTATAAGCTTCAATGTGCTATGAAATATCCCTTTGCACATTCCAAGAAAACATTGTTAGCAAACTGCTCAATGAGCAAAATAGTGTAACTCTGTGAGATTAATTGACACAACACAAAGTAGTTTCTCAGAAAGATTCTTTTTGGTTTTCATCTGAGGATATTTCCTTTGTCACCATAGGTTTCAAAGCACCCAAAAATATCCAATTGCAGATTCCAAAAAGAGAGTGTTATCAAACTGCTCATTGAGAACAATGGCATAGTTCTGTGAGATGAATTCACACATTACAAATCAGTTTCACAGAAAGCTTCTTTCTAATTTTTTCTTAAGATATATCCTTTTTCACTATAGGCCCCAATGCGTTCCCAGATATCCCATTGCAGATGCCAAGAAAATGGTGTTATCAGACTGCTAAATGAAAAGAACAGTGTAACTCTGTGAGATGAACTCACACATCACAAAGTAGTTTCTCAGAAAGTTTCTTTCTACTTTTTGTCTGAGAATATTTCCTTTTTCAAACAAGGCCTCATTGCACTCCCAAATAACCATTTGCAGATTCCACGAAAACAGTATTAGCAACCTGCTCCATGAAAAGAAAGGTGTAACACTGTGAGATGAATTCCCACATCACAAGGAATTTTCTCAGGAATCTTCTTTACAGTTTTTATCTCAGGATATTTCCGTTGTCACCA
>NW_016812226.1:20154-22279 GCF_001698545.2 Rhinopithecus bieti | reverse complement strand
TGAGTTGAATTCATACATCACAAACTAGTTTCTCAGAAAGCTTCTTTCTAGTTTTATATGAGGGTAATTCGTTGGTCACCATAGGCCACAATGTGGTCCAAAATATCCCTTCTCAGATTCCTCAAAAACAGTGCTATCAAACTGCTCCATGAAAATAATCGTGTAACTCTGTGAGCTGAATTCACACATCACAATGAAGTTTCTCAGAAAGCTTACTTCTAGTTTTATCTGAGGATATTTCCTTTTCACCATAGGCTTCCATCTGCTCCCAAGTATCTCTTCCAATTAAATGAAAGCAGTGTCATCCAACTGCTATGTGAAAAGAAAGGTGTAACTGTGTGTGGTGAATTCACACATCACAAAGTAGTTTCTCAGAGAGCTTCTTTCTAGTTTTTATCTGAGAATATATCCTTTGTTAAACTAGGCTCTATGTGATCCAAAATATCCTTCACAGACAACCCAAAAACAGTGCTGCCAAACTGATCCATGAAAATAATCGTGTGACTATGTGAGAAAAATTCACAATTGCAAAGGTGTTACTCAGAAAGCTTCTTTCTAGTTTTTATATGAGTATATTTCCTTTGTCACCCTAAGCTTCAATGCACTCCGAAATATCCGTTTGCAGATTCCAAGAAAACAGTGTAAGCAAACTGCTGACTGAAAAGAAAGGGGTAACACTGTGAGGTGAATTTGCACATCAAAAAGCAGTTTGCTAGAAAGCTTCATTCTAGTTCTTATCTGAGGATATTTCCTTTATAACCTTAGGCTTCAATGCGCTCCCATATATACAGTTGCAGATTCCAAGAAAACAATGTTAGCAAACTGCTCAATGAAAAGAAAGCTGTAACTCTGTGAGATGAATTCACACATCAAAAGAACTTTCTCAGAAAACTTCTTTCTAGTTTCTGAGGATATTTCGTGTGTCACTATAGCATTCAACGAAATCCAAAATATCCCTTCTCAGATTGCCCAAAAACAGTGCAAACAATCTGCTCCATGAGAAGAATCATATAACTCTTTGAGATGAATTCACAAAACACAAAATAGTTTCTAAGAAAGCGTCTTTCTAGTTTTTGTCTGAGGATAATTCCTTTGCCACCATAAACTTCAATGTGCTCTTAAATATCCCATTGCAGATAGCAGGAAAAGAGTGTTAGCAAACTACTCAATGAAAAGGACAGTGTATCTCTCTGAGATGAATTCACACATCACAAAACAGTTTCTCAGAAAGCTTCTTTGTAATTTTCATCTGAAGAAATTTCCAATTTCACCACAGGCCTCAATGCACTCCCAAATATCCTTTCGCTAATTCCACGAAAACAGTGTTATTAAACAGCACAATGAAAAGAATGGTGTAACTCTGTGAGATGAATTCACACAACGCAAAGCAGTTTCTCAGAAAGCTTCTTTCTAGTTTTTATCTGAGCTTAATTTCATTTTCACTAGTGGCCTCAATGTGCTCCCAAATATTCTTTTGTTGATTCCAAGAAAACAGTGTTAGCAGTCTTCTCAATGAAAAGACAGTGTAACTCTGTGAGATGAATTCACATATCACAAAGCAGTTTCTCAGAGAGATTCTTTCTAGTTTTAATCTGAGGATATTTCCCTTTTCACCTTAGGCCTCAATGCACTCCCAAATATCCAATTGCAGATCCCAGTTAAAAGTGTTAGCAAACTGCTCTATGAAAAGAAAGGTGTAACTCTTTGAGCTGAATTAACACATCAGAAAGAACGTTCTCAGAAAGCTTCTTTCTAGTTTTTATCTGAGGATATTTCTTTTGTCATCGTAGGCGTCAATGCAATCCAAATTATTCCTTCTCAGATTCCCCAAAAACACTGTTACCAAACTGATCCATGAAAAGAATCGTGTAACCCAGTTAGATGAATTAGCACATCACAAATCAGTTTCTCAGAAAGCTTTTTTCTAGTTTTTATATGAGGATATTTCCTTTGTCATCAAAAGCTTGAGTGCACTATGAAATAGCCTGTTGAAGATTCCAAGAAAACTGTGTTAGCAACCAGCTCAAAGAAAAGAACAGTGTAACTCTGGGATATGGATTCACTCATCACAAAGCAGGTTCTCAGAAAACTTCTTTTTGTATTTTTTTTCTGAGGATATTTCCTT
>NW_016812226.1:13013-19376 GCF_001698545.2 Rhinopithecus bieti | reverse complement strand
CTCTGTGAGATGAATTCACACATCACAAAGCAGATTCTCAGAAAGCCTCTTTCTAGTTTTTATCCGAGGATATTTACTTTCTTACCCAAGGCCTCATTGCACTACTAAATATCCCTTTGCAGATTCCACAAAAACAGTGTTAGCAAACTGCTCCATGAAATGCAAGGGGTAACTCTGTGAGATAAATTAACACATGACAGAGAACTTACTCAGAAAACATTTTTTCTAGTTTCCATCTGAGGATATTTCCCTTGTCACCATAGGCTTTAATGGGAATAAAAAATATCCCTTCTCAGATTCCCCAAAAAGAGTGCAACCAAACTGATCCATGAAAAGAATCGTGTAACTCTGTGAGATGAAAGAACACATCACAAAGCAGTTTCTGAGAAAGCTTCTTTCTAGTTTTTATATGAGGATATTTCCTTCGTAATCATAAGCTTCAGTGCGCTCAGGAACATTGCATTGCAGATTCGAAAAAAACAGTGTTAGCAACCTGCTCAATGAAAAGAGGAGTGTAACTTTGTAGTATGAATTCATACATCACAAAGCAGTTTCTCAGAAGCCTTCTTTGCAGTTAATGTCTGAGGATATTTCCTTTTTCACTATAGGCGACAATGCACTACAAAATATCCCTTTGCAGATTCCACAAAAACAGTGTTAGTAAACTGCTGCATGAAAAGAAAAGTGTAAGTCTGTGAGATGAATTCACACATTACAAGGAACTTTCTTAGAATGCTTCTTTCTAGTTTTTATCTGAGTGTGTTTCCTTAGTCATCGTAGGCTTCAATGAGAACCAAAATATCTCTTCTCAGTATCCCCCAAAACAGTGCTACCAAAGTGACAAATGAAAAGAATTGTGTAACTCTATGAGATGAATTAACAAATCTCAAAGTGGTTTCTCAGAAATCATCCTTCTAGTTTTTATCTGAGGATATTTACTTTTACACCATAGGCTTCAATGCCATCCACAATATCCCTTCCCAGTTTCCCCAAAAGCAGTGCTACCAAACTGCTCCATGAAAAGAAAGGTGTAACTCTGTGTGATGAATTCAAAAATCACATAGTAGATCCTCAGGAAGCTATTTTTCTATTTTTTGTCTGAGGATATTCCCTCTGTCACCATAGGCTTCAATGTGATCCGAAATATCCCATTGGAGATACCAAGAAAACAGTATTAGCAAACTGTTTAATGAAAAGAACAGTGCAACTCTATGAGACGAATTTACAAATCACAAAGAACTTTCTCAGCAAGTTTCTTTCTAGTTTTTGTCTGAGCACGTTTCCTTTGTCACCATAGGCTTCAATACGATCCAAAATATCCCTTCTCAGATTCCCCAAAAACAGGGCTACGAAACTGATCCATGAAAACAATCGTGTAATTCTATGAGATAAATTCACAAATAACTAAGCAGTTTCTAAGGAAGATTCTATCCAGGTTTTATCTGATGATATTTCCTTTGTCATCATGGGCTTCAATGCATTCCCAAATATCCCTTTGCAGATTCCATGAAAACAGTGTTACCAAACTGCTCCATGAAAAGAATCGTGTAACACTATGACATGAATTAACATATCACAAAGTGGTTTCAAATAATGTTTCTTTCTAGTTTTTATATGAGGATATTTCCTTTTCCACTGTTGGCTTCAATGCACCTCCAAATATCCCTTCTCAGGCACCACAAAAACATTGATTCCAAAGTGCTCCCTTAACAGAAACGTTTAGCTCTATGAGTTGAATGCAAACATCCCAAACGAGTTTCTCTGAAAGCTTCTCTCCAGTTGTTACCTGAAGAATTTTCTTTTTTCACCTTACACCTCTATGCTCCCCCAAATATCCCTCTACAGTTTACACAAAAACAGTGCTAACAAACTGCACCACAAAAAGAATGATTTAATTCTGTGAGATAAATTGACCCATCACAAAGCAGTTTCTCGTGAAGGTTCTTTCT
Organism: Rhinopithecus bieti; assembly: GCF_001698545.2. Taxonomy (NCBI): domain Eukaryota; kingdom Metazoa; phylum Chordata; class Mammalia; order Primates; family Cercopithecidae; genus Rhinopithecus; species Rhinopithecus bieti. The sequence continues at coordinate 17,427 of NW_016812226.1, read as the reverse complement.
AGTTTTTATCTGAGAATATTTCCTTTTCCACCGCAGGCTTCAATGCACTCCCAAATATCCCTTCTCAGACACCACATACACAGTGATGCCAAAGTGCTCACTCAACAGAAACGTTTAGCTCTATGAGATGAATGAACATATCAAAAAGGAGTTTCTCAGAAAGCTTCTCTCCAGTTTTTACCTGAAGATATTTCCTTTTTTGCCATGGGACTCTATGCGCTCCTGAATATCCCTTTGCAGATTCTAAAAAAATAGAATCTGCAAATTGCTCAATGGAAACAAAATTGAAACTCTGTGAGATGAATTCACCCATCACAAAGCAGTTTCTCAGAAAGCTTATTTCTAGGCTAAATCAGACGATATTTCCTTCTTCACCATTGGCTTCAACGTGCTCCCAAATATCTCCTCTCAGATACCACAAAAACAGTGATGCCAAACTGCTCAATCAACAAAAAGGTTAAACTCTATGATGTGAATACGCACATCAGAAAACCGTTTCTCGAAAATCTTCTCTATATTTTGGCAGAGGTTATTTCTTTTTCCACTGTACGCCTCTAGGAGCTTTGGAATATCCCCTTGAAAATGCCATAAAAACAGTGCTATCAAACTACTCCCTGAAAAGAATCGTGTAACTCTGAGAGATGAATTCACAAATCACAAGGAAGTTTGTCAGAAAGCTTCTGACTAGTTTTTGTCTCAGGATGTTTTCTTAGTCACCATAAGATTCAATGCACTCCAAAATATCCCATTGCAGATTCCAAGAAAACAGTGTTAGCAAACTGATCAAAGAAAAGAACAGTGTAGCTCTGTGATATGAATTCGCTCATCACAAAGCAGGTTGTCATAAAGCTTCTTTTTTCTTATCTGAGGATATTTATTTTGTCACCATAAGCCTCAATGCAGTCCAAGCTATTCTATTGAAGATTTCACAAAAATGTTAGCAAACTGCTAAATGAAAAAAAAGGTGTAACACTGTGAGGTGAATTCACAAGTCACAAAGAAGTTTCTCAGAAAACTTTTTTCTAGCTTTTATCTGAGGATATTTCCTTTTTCACTACAGGCCTCAATGCGCTCCCAAATATCCCTTTGCAGATTCCACGAAAACTCTGTTAGCAAACTGTTCCATGAAAACAAAGGTGTAACTCTGTGAGATGAATCACAGAAAACTTCTTTCTTGTTTTTGTCTGAGGATATTTCCTTTGTCACCATGGGCTTCAATGTAATTCATAATATCCTTTCTCAGATTGCACGGAAACAGTGCTAACACACTGACCCATGAAAAGAATCATGTAACACTGTGAGGTGAATTAACACATCTCACAGTGGTTTATCAGAAAGCTTCTTTACAGTTTTTATATGAGGATATTGCCTTTGTCACCACAGGCTTCATTGTGATCCAAAATATCCCCTCCCAGATTCCCCAAAAACAGTGCTACCAAACTGTTTCATGAAAAGAATCATGTAACCCTGAGATGAATTCACACATCACAAAGCAGTTTTTCAGAACGCTTCTTTCTAACTTTTGTAAGAGGTTATTTCCTTTGTCACAATATGTCTCAGTTACTCCAAAATATCCCAGTGCCAATTCCAAGAAAACAGTGTTAACAAACTGCTCCATGAAAAGAACAGTGTACGTCTGTGAGATAAACTCATACATCACAACACAATTTCTCAGAAAGATTCCTTTTGGTTTTTCTCTGAAAATATTTTATTTGTCATCATAGGCTTCAATGCACTCCCAAATATCCTATTGCAGATTCCACAAAAACAGTGTTATCAAATTGCACAATGAAAAGAACAATGTAACTGTGTGACCTGAATTCACACATCAGAAAGCAGTTTCTCAGAAAGCTCCTTTCTTCTTTTCGTCTGAAGGATATTTCCTTTTTCAGTATAAGCCTCAATGAACACCAAAATATCCCTTTGCAGGTTAAACTAGAACTGTGTTAGCAAAGTGCTCCATGAAAAGAAAGGTGTAACTCTCTGAGATGATTTCGAAGAACCTTCTCAGGTAGCTTCATTCTAGTTTTTATCTGAGGATATTTCCTTAGTCATTGGGCTTCAATGTAATCCAACATATCCCTTCTCAGATTCCCCCAAAACAGTGCTACCAAATTGATTAATGAAAAGAATCATGTAACCCTGTGAGATGAATTAACACATCACAAAGTGGTTACTCAGAAAGCTTCTTTCTAGTTTTTATATGAGGATATTTCCTTTGTCACCATAAGCTTCAATGTGCTCTGAAATATGCCATTGCAGATTCCAGTGTAACTCTCTGACATGAATTTACACATCACAAAGCAGTTTCTCAAAAGTTTGTTTTAGTTTTCATCGGAGGATATTTAATTTTTCATAATAAGCTCAATGCACTGCGAAATATACCATTGTAGATTCCAAGTAAACACTGTTAGCAAGCTGCTGAATAAAAGAACAGTGTAACTCTGTGCATTGAATTCACACATCACAAAGCAGTTTCTCAGAAACCTTCTTTCTAGTTTTTCTATGAGGATATTTCAATTTTCACTATTGACCTCAATGTGCTCTCAAATATCCCTTTGTAGATTCCACGAAAATTCTGTTAGCAAACTGCTTCATGAAAAGAAAGGTGTAACTCCGTGAGATGAATTCCCACATCATGGAGAACTTTCTCAGAAAGTTTCTTTGTAGTTTTTAATCTGAAAATATTTCCTTTGGCATTGTAGACTTCAATGTGATCCAAAATATCTTTTCTCAGATACCACGAAAACATTGTTATCAGACTGATCCATGAAAACAATCATGTAATGCTGTGAGATGAATTAACACATCTCAAAGCGGTTTCTCAGAAAGTCTCTTTCCAGTTTTCATATGAGGATATTTCCTTTGTCACCATAGGTTTTATTGGATTCAGAATATCCCTTCTCAGATTCCCCAAAAGCAATGCTAACAAGCTGCTCCCTGAAACCTATCAAGTAACTCTGAAATGAATTGACAAGTCAAAAGCAGTTTTTCAGAAAGATTCTTTCTAGTTTTTGTCTGAGAATATTTCCTTTGTCACCATAAGTTTCAATGTGCTCCGAAGTATCCCATTGCAGATGCCAAGAAAACAGTGTTAGTAGACTGCTAAATGAGAAGAACAGTGTAGCTCTGTGAGATGAATTCACACATCACAAAGCAGTTTCTCAGAAACTTCCTTCTAGTTTTTATCTGAGCATATTTCCTTTTTCACCATAGGTGTCAATTCGCTTCCACATATCCCTTTGCAGACTCCATGAAAGCAGTGTCGGCAAACTGCTACATGAAAAGAAAGGTGTAATGCTCTGACGTGAATTCCCACATCACAAGGAAGTTTCTCAGAAACTTCTTTATTGTTATTATTTGAGGATATTTCCTTTGTCACCATAATCTTCAATGTGATCAAAATATCCCTTCTCAGATTCCCCAAAAACAGTGCTACCAAACTGATCCATGAAAAGAATTGTGTAACTCTATTAGCTGAAGTAACACATCAAAAGGGGTTTCTCAAAAGTTTCCATCTATTTTCTTTTATGAGGATATTTACTTTGTCACCATAAGCTTCAATGCACTCCAAAATATTCCATTGCAGATTCCACAAAAACAGTGCAAGCAAACTGCTCCATGAAAAGAAAGGTGCGACTCTGGGTGATGAATTAACACATCCAAAGGAGTTTCTCACAAAGACTCGTTCCAGTTTTTATATGTGTATATTTCCGTTGTCACCATAAACTTTAGTGTGATCCAGAATATTCCTTCTGAGATTCCCAAAAACAGTGCTACCAAACTACTGCATGAAAAGAATCGTGTAATGCTGTGAGATGACTTAACACATATCAAAGCGGTTTCTCAGAAAGTTTCTTTCTAGCTTTTATATGCGCATATTTCCTTTGTGGCCAAGGGCCTCAAAGTGATCCAAAACATCCCTTCTCAGATTCCCCAAAAACAGTGCTAACAAACTGCTGCATGAAAAGAATCATGTAACTCTGTGAGATGAACTCAGAAATCACAAAGCTGTTTCTCTGAAAGCTTCTTTCTAGTTTTTGTCTGAGGATATTTCCTTTGTCACCATAAGCTTTGATGCACTTCAAAATATCCCATTGCAGATTCCAAGAAAACAGGATTAGCAAAATGCTCAGTGAAAGGAACAGTGTAACTGAGTGTGATGAATTCACACAACACAAAAAAGTTTCTCAGAAAGCTTCTTTCTAGGTTTCTATGAGGATATTTCCTTTTTCACCATAGGCCTCAATGTGCTCCCAAATATCCCTTTTCAGATTCCACAAAAACAGTGTTAGCAAACTGCTCCATGAGAAAAAAGGTGTGAGATGAATTCACACATCACAGAGAAAGTTATCAGAAAGCTTCTTTCTAGTTTTTATCTGAGGATATTGCCTTTATCATCATAGGCTTCAAG
>NW_016812226.1:9331-11386 GCF_001698545.2 Rhinopithecus bieti | reverse complement strand
TTTTTTTTTTCTGAGGATATTTCCTTTGTCACCATAAGCTTCAATGTGCTCTGAAATACCCCATTGCAGATTACAAGAAAACAGTGTTAGGAAACTGCTCAATGAAAAGAACAGTGTAACTCTGTGAGATGAATTCACACATCACAAAGCAGTTTCTCAGAAAGATTCTTTCTAGTTTTTACCTGAGGATATTTCCTTTTTCACCATATGCCTCAATGCACTCCCAAATATCTCTTTGCAGATTCTACGAAAACAGTGTTAGGAAACTGCTACATGATAAGAAAGGTGTACCTCTGTGAGATGAATTCACACATCTGAAAGAATTATCTCAGAAAGTTTCTTTCCAGTTTTCATCTCAGGATATTTCCCTAGTCACCGAATTCTTTAATGCTATCCAATAGGTCCCCTCTCAGTTTACCCAAAAACAGTGCTACCAAACTGATCCTTGAAAAGGGTCATGCAACTCAGTGAGATGAATTAACACATCACAAAGCTATCAAACTGATCCATGAAAAGGATTGTGTAACTCTGGGCGATGATTTCACATATCACAAGAAATTTCTCAGAAAGCCTCTTTGTAGTTTTCATCTGATATTTCTTCAGCACCATAGGCTTCAATGCACTCCAAAATATCCCATTGTAGATTCCAAGAAAACAGTGTTAGCAAACTGCTCAATGAAAAGAACAGGGTAACACTGTGAGTTGAATTTAAACATCACAAAGCACTTTTCAGAAAGTTTCTTTTGGTTTTCTATGGGGATACTTCCTTTGTCACCTTGGGCTTAAATGAACACCCAAATATCCTATTGCAGACTCCATGAAAACAGTGGTTTCAAACAGCTCAAAGAATACAATGGTGTAGCTCTGTGAGATGAATTCACCCATCATAAAGCAGTTTCTCAGAAACTTCTTTCAAGTTTTTATCTGAAGATACTCCCTTTTTCGCCATAGGCCTCAATGCACTCCCAAATATCCCTTTGCAGATTCCACGAAAACAATGTTAATGACCTGCTCCACGAAAAGAAAGGTATACCACTGTGAGATGAATTCACACTTCACGAAGAACTTTCTCAGAAAGTTCTTCCTTGTTTTTCTGTGAGGATAAATCCTTTTTCACCATAGGCCTCAAAATGCTCCCAAATATACCTTTGCAGATTCCAGGAAACAGTGTTAGCAAACTGCTCCATGAAAAGAAAGGTGTTTCTCTGTGAGATGAATTCACACATCATGAAGAACTTTCTCAGAAAGCTTCTTTCTAATTTTTATCTGAGGATAATTTTCCTAAGTCACCACTGGCTTCAATGCAATCCAAAATATTCTTTCTCAGAGTCCCCAAAAACAGTGCTACCAAACTACCCCATGAAAAGAATCATGTAACTCTGTGAGATGAATTCAAAAATCAGTCACAAAGCGGTTACTCAGAAAGCTTCTTCCTAGTTTTTTCCTCAGGATACCTTTCTTAGTACCCATAGGGTTGAATGCGATCCAATATATCCCTTCTCAGATTCCCCAAAAATAGTGCTCACAAACTGATTCATGAAAGGTATCGTGTAACTCTGTGAGATGAATTAACACATCACAAAGTGGTTTCTCAGAAAGCTTCTTTCCAGTTTTTATATGAGAATATTTCCTTTGTCACCATAAGCTTCAATGTGCTCCAAAATATCCCATTGCAGATTCCAAGTTAACAGTTTTAGCAAACTCCTCAATGAAAAGAACAGTCTAGGCAGAGAATAGGAAGATGGCCGAATAGGAACAGCTCCAGTCTCCAACTCCCAGCGAGAGCGACACAGAAGACCAGTGATTTCTGCATTTACAACTGAGGTGCTGCGGTCATCTCACTGGGGGGTGCTGGACAATCAGTGCTGGTCAGCTGCTGCAGCCCGAACATCGACAGCTGAAGCAGGGCGACGCATTGCCTCACCTGGGTAGCACAAGGGGGAAGGGAATCCCTTTTCCTAGCCAGTCGAACTGAGACACACAACACCTGGAAAATTGGGTAATTCCCACCCCAATACTGCGCTTTAAGCAAACGGGCACACCAGGAGATTACAC
>NW_016812226.1:0-1248 GCF_001698545.2 Rhinopithecus bieti | reverse complement strand
AAAACAGTTTTAACAAACTGCTCCAAGAAAAGAACAGTATAACCCTGTGTGATGAATTCACACATAACAAAGCAGTTTCTCAGAAAGATTCTTTGTACTTTTATCTGAGGATATTTCCTTTTACACCATAGGTCTCAATGAGCTCCCAAATATCCCTTTGCAGATTCCATGAAAACACTGTTAGGAAGTTACTCCATGAAAAGAAAGGTATAAATATTTGAGGTGAATTCAGACGTCAGAAAGAACTTTCTCAGAAAACTTCTTCCTAGTTTTATTGAGGATATTTCCTTTGTCACCATAGGCATCAAAGAGATGCAAAATATCCCTTCTCGGAGTCCCCTAAAACAGTCCTACTGCACCGCTGCATGAAAAGAATCATGTAACTCTGTGAGACGAATTCAAATATCCCGAAGTGGTTTCTCTGAAAACTTCTTTCGAGTTTTGTCTGAGGATATTTCCGTTTTCATCATAAGCTTCAATGTGCTCCGAAATATCCCATTACAGATTCCAAGAAAACAGTGTTAGCAAACTGCTCAATGAAAAGAAAAGTGCAACCATGTGTGATGAATTCACACATCACAAAGCAGTTTCTCAGAAAGCTTCTTTCTACTTTTAATCTGAGGATTTTCCTTTTACACCATAGGTCTCAATGAGCTCCCAAATATCCCTTTGCAGATTCCATGAAAACACTGTTAGGAAACTGCTCCATGAAAAAAAAAAATGGTATAAATCTGTGATATGAATTCACTCATCACATAGAACTTTCTCAGAATGCTTCTTTCTAAGTTTAATCTCACGATATTTCCTTTGTCACCATAAGCTTCAAAGTGCTCCAATATATCCCATTGCAGATTCCTAGAAAATAGTGTCAGCAAACTTCTCAATGAAAAGAACAGTGTAACCCTGTGTGATGAATTCACACATCTCAAAGAACTTTCTCAGAGAGCTTCTTTCTAGTTTTATGTCAGTATAGGTCCTTTGTCACCATAAGCTTCAATGGGCTCCAAAACATCCCATTGCAGATTCCAAGAAAACACTGTCACAAACTTCTAAACAAAAAGAACAGTGTAACCTTGTGTGATGAACTCACACATCACAAAGAACTGTCTCAGAAAACTTCTTGCTAGTTTTTATCTGAGGATATTTCCTTTGTCACCATAGGCTTGAAGGCGATCCAAAATATCCCTTCTCAGAATACCCAAAAGCAGTGCTAACAAACTGAACCATGAAAAGAATGGTGTATCTCTG
>NW_016812225.1:0-1226 GCF_001698545.2 Rhinopithecus bieti | reverse complement strand
CAGATAAAACTACACAGAAGCTTCCTGAGAAACTGCTTTGTGATGGGTCAATTTATGTCACAGAGTTACATCATTCTTTTCATGGAGCAGTTTGTTAGCACTGTTTTTGTGGAATCTCCAGAGGGATATTGTGGAGCACATAGGGACCTGATGTGAAGAAAGCAATTTCTTCAGGTAACAACTGGAGAGAAGCTTTCAGAGAAACTGCTTTGTGATGTGTACATTTGACTCATAGAGATCTACTTTTCTGTTGAGGGAGCACTTTGGCATCACTCTTTTTGTGCCGTCTGAGAAGGGATATTTAGGAGCACATTGAGGCCTATGGTGAAAAGGAAATAATATCCTCAGACAAAACTAGAAAAAAGCTTTCTGACAAACTGCGTTGTGATGTGCTAATTCACCTCACAGAGCTGCCTGATCCTTCTCTAAGATCAGTTTGGTAGAACTGTTGTTGGGGAATCTGAGAAGGGGTATTTTGGATAACATTGAAGCCTATGGTGACAAAGGAAATATCCTCAGTAAAAAAGCAAAAAGAAATTTTCTAAGAAACTGCTTTGTGATGTGTGAATTTATCTCATGGAGTTACACCAGTCTTTTCATTGAAAAGTCTGCTAACACTTTTTTCGTGGAATCTGCAGTGGGATATTCTGGAGCACATTGAAGAATATGGTAAAAAAGGTAATATCTTCAGATAAAAACTAGAAAGAAACTTTCAGAGAAGCAGCTTTGTGAGGATTGAATTCATCCCACAGAGTTACACCATTCTTTACATGGAGCACTTTGTTAGCACTGTTTTTGGGGAATGTGAGAAGGGATATTTTGGATGCCATTGAAGTGGATGGTGACAAAGGAAAATCCTCACATAAAAACTAGAAAGAAACTTTCTGAGAAACAGCTTTGTAATGTGTGTATTCATCTCACAGAGTTACAGCGTTCTTTTCTTGGAACAGTTTGCTAACACTGTTTTCGTGGAATGTGCAAAGGGATAACATATTGAGGTCTAAGGTGAAAAGGAAATATCCTCACATAAAACCAGAAAGATGCATTCTGAGAAACCGTATGTGATGTGTGAATTCATCTCACAGAGTTACACTGTTCTTTTCATTGAGTAATTTGCTTACAATGTTTTCTTGGAATCTGCAATGGAATATTTCGGAGCACATTGAAGCCTAAGTTGACAAAGGAAATATCCTCAGACAAAAACTAGCAAGAAGATTTCTGAGAAA
>NW_016812224.1:0-1230 GCF_001698545.2 Rhinopithecus bieti | reverse complement strand
CTCACACCTTATTAAACATCAGAGAGTTCATACTAAATAAAAGCATTAAGAGTGCAATTACTGTCACTAGATCTTTCAGAAAATAAAAGCCCTTAAAGTACAGAAGAATATTAATTTTGAGGAAACACATTACAAATATAAAGAGGGTTGTAGTATATTTACTTGTATCACAGATTTTATTGTACACATTTTGTACTACAGGAATGAATTTATATTGGACAAATTTCAATACAGTTAAAAAATATAAATTAAAAATATTTTCTAAAAGGTGAAGGAAATCGTTTATTTAAAAACTTAGAGAGAATTTTACTCTAAACAGTTGCTTTAGAATCTGTCTTTTAAAGTACTATATTATTTTGAACGTTAAAAATCAACAGTCTATTTCTGAGTGCTGGGTTCTCAGCACTTAGATGTACTTGCCTATATTAGTAATTTTGGTTGGTAAATCACAGTTGCATAAATTTATGGGATACAATGTGATGTTTTAGTATATGTATGAAATATGGAATAATTAAGTTTTGTTTAATAACGTATCTATTAACTCACCTATCATTTTTGTGGTGGTACATTTCAAATGTACTCTTAGTTATTAATATACAATACATTATAGTTACTATAGTTACCCTCCTGTGCAATAGATCTCAAAACTTAACCTATTTGAAAGTTTTTACTTTTTGTCAGCTCCCTTTTCATAAAATTTATATCCCTTCTGAACGTGAATATATGAGAATTTGCCAAGAATAGTATTAAAAACAGTCAACCACTATTATAGCCCCAGACTGAATCTAGTCTCTCAATGTAGAGTAAATTAAGAGAAGATTTATTTTTTTCAGCCGAGAACATAAGTGTATAAAACTAATGGGTAACAAACATGGCATTCGTTGCCAAAAAATAGTATGACTAGATTCAGTAAGTGTGTAGCTATGCAAATGACAGTTCAACTAAATTAAGACACTAATAGGTACATGTGAAACACATTGATGTGCAATGTGTTGCACCTCCACTCAGCACCTTTTTTTTTTTTTTTTGCCAATTTGTAAAGATATCAGATGTTTCCCCTGAGTGATTCAGAAAGAATATTGAAAATTGAAAATTCTTTGTTCAGAGTAATTATTGGGAACATGGTTAAAACCTTTCTTCAATGTTATGAAAAGTTTTTATCAATATCACTCCACTTCAAAAAGTCTTTTAGTAAAAGATTGTTTATTTATAGTACTCAATTTAGATTCA
>NW_016812223.1:0-649 GCF_001698545.2 Rhinopithecus bieti | reverse complement strand
CTGCACAATTTTGAAGGTATTGCTCTAATAACTTTGAGCTTCCAGCACTGCATTTAAGAAGTCTCGTTCCTGATCCCTTGAATTTAACTTCTTTTCCTACATAGAAACTTTTCAAATCTCTTTCTCCCTATAGTTTGGGAAGTTCTCTTTTATTATTTTGTTGATAATTTCATCTCCTTCTTTCTCTTTCTGGATTTTTTTGTACCTCAAATTAATATAATTTTCTTATATTTTTTCTTCTATTTTATATTTGTATTTTTATTCCATTGTTTGGGGTATTTTCTCAATTTGATTTTCCAACTCTTCAACTGAACTTACAATTTTTGATATGATGTGTCAGTTGTTTTATTATTAAGAGCTCTTTCTCATCTTGTAAATGTTCTTTTTCATAGCATTGCATTCTTACTTAATAGGTTTAATATCTTTTTATCTCTTTAAAAATATTACTTACAATTTTTTTTTTTTTTTTTGAGATGGAGTCTTGCTCTGTCACCCAGGCTGGAGTGCAGTGGCGTGATCTCGGCTCACTGCAACCTCTGCCTCCTGGGTTCAAGCGATTCTCTTGCCTCAGCCTACCCTGTAGCTGGGATTACAGGCACGTGCCAACATGCCTGGCTAATTTTTGTATTTTTAGTAGAGACTGGATTTC
>NW_016812222.1:1685202-1716471 GCF_001698545.2 Rhinopithecus bieti | reverse complement strand
CAGTAAGCATCTGACTGGGAGTGTTGGCTCACGCCTATAATCTCAACACTTTGGGAGGCTGAGGCAAGCAGATTGCTTGAGCCCAGGAGTTCGAGACCAGCCTGAGCAACAGGGCAAAACCCTGTCTCTACAGAAAATACAAAATTGGCTGGGCGTGGTGGCTCACGCCTGTAATCCCAGCACTTTGGGAGGCCCAGGCTGGCGGATCACGAGGTCAGGAGATCGAGACCATCCTGGCTAACACAGTGAAACCCCATTTCTACTAAAACACAAAAAATTAGCCGGGAGTGGTGGCAGGCGCCTGTAGTTGCAGCTACCTGGGAGGCTGAGACAGGAGAATGGTGTGAACCCGGGATGTGGAGCTTGCAGTGAGCGGAGATCTCGTCACTGCACTCCAGTCTGGGAGACAGAGCAGGACTGCGTCTCAAAAAAAAAGAAAAGAAAAGTAAAGAAAATACAAAATTAGCCGGACATGTTGAAAATGCAAAATTAGCTGGGCATGTTGGTGCACACTTGTAGTCCCAGCTAGTAGGGAGGCTGAGATGGGAGGATCACTTGAGCCCAGGAGGTTGAGGCTGCAGTGAGCCATGATCACACCACTGTACTCCAGCCTGGGAAACAAAGCAATATCCTATCTCAAAAAAAAAAATAAATAAATAAAATAAAGTGATTACAGAATTGAAGATGGAATTGATCCTAAGATGACCACTTACATATGAGGCAGTATCTGTTCTACATCTGACAGGGAAGTCAGCCTGCCTCTGCCTGAACACTTAAGGGATGGTGTGCTGTGGAACCATTTGTGCACAAAATAGAAAAAAGGAACTGGATCCAAATCTTGTTGGATATAAATTGACCACTGGCCAATTTGCATTATAGAGTCAGAACAGCACAGATTCTGGCACCAGACTGTCTGTGTTCAAATCTTAGTTCTGCCACTTATTTGTTATGTAATGTTAGCCATGTTACTTAATTTTTCTGGGCCTTAGTTTCCTCACTTATAAAATGGGAATAATAGTAAACTTATCCCATAGGGTTATGAGGAGTAAATGAGTTAACAAATGTAAAGCATCTAAAGCAGTGTCTGGAACATGGTTTGAGTACTATTTAAGTATTAGCTATTATTTGTCTGCAATTGTCTATTTCCCAGCAGTCACTGGCCAAAGGCAGCTCTGGAGATGAGTGAAAGGAGAGGGGAAGAATTAGAATTCCACAGTGTGTGCGCTCACTCCTCCTAAGGTCTTCTCGATAAGCACACCGTCCAGGGAACAAACAGGTAGGGAGCCTGTAACTCTGCCCTGCAAAGCAGACGTAGGAGGAAGCTGAGAGTGCCAAAGCCAATCAATCGGCCCACACCTCTATCTGCCAGGACAGCCTCTCAGAATAAATAGTTACACAGATAGTCAAATTTCCATTATCAGATTGAGACTCAAATTTCCATTATCAGGATGGGGAGATGCTCCCAGGAAAGCTCAGAAGGACCTGAATTTGGGCCTAGGTAGTTGGGAGTTTCGAGGAAGGACACAAAAATGACAGTTTTGTTTTGTTTTGTTTTGTTTTGTTTCTGGGGACAGGGTCTTGCTCAGTCACCCAGGCACTGCAGCCTCAATCTTCTGGGCTCAAGTGATCCTCCCACCACAGCCTCCCAAGCAGATGGGAACACAGGTGAACACCACCATGCCTGGCTGGCTAATTTTTAAATTTTTTGTAGAGACAAGGTCTTCCTATGTTATCCAGGCTGGTCTTTTTTTTTTCTTGTTTTTTTTTTTTGAGACGGAGTCTCTTGCTCCGATGCCCAGGCTGGAGTGCAGTGGCGCGGTCTTGGCTCACTGCAAGCTCTGCCTCCCGGGTCCAGGCCATTCTCCTGCCTCAGCCTCCCGAGTAGCTGGAACTACAGGCACCTGCCACCATGCCCGGCTAGTTTTTTGTATTTTTAGTAGAGATGGGGTTTCACCGTGTTAGCCAGAATGGTCTTGATCTCCTGACCTCGTGATCCGCCCACCTTGGCCTCCCAAAGTGCTGGGATTACAGGCATGAGCCACCGCACCTGGCCCACTATCCAGGCTGGTCTTGAACTCCGGGGCTCAAGCAATCCTCCTGCCTTGGCGCTCCAAAGTGCTGGGATTATAGGTGTGAGTCACCATGTCTGGCTAAAAAATGACGCTTTCAAATAGATAAGGAAGGGAAAGACAAAGACAGTGAGAAGTAGGTGTTCCAGGCACTTACGCCTTGAGATTACAGGAAAGCAGGCACCTGCTATGGACAGGCATTCCTGGATATGGGAAAACATACAGTTTCCCCTAAAAAACTGTAAACACCAGTCCTCTCAGCCCAAGGAGAGAAAACATGAGGATGGATGGTCAATAAGCATAACCTATAGACTGTAATAAAATCAAAGGGAAGCACAAACCACTTCTCCCATTGGAGCTCAGCCAGTTGCTCTGAGTGCTTATCTCCCAGATGATCTCTTTGTGGCCTTACCCTGTTGGGAAAGAGGGTGCACCTTCCTGCTGGCCTGGGGCATCCACATGACAGACAGCAAAATGCTGGGTGATCTCGTGCATATCCTCAAAGTTAAAGAATGCATTGAAACAGGATTTATCTATAAGAATAAAAATACCCATAAGTCACAGGCTCTCCGTATCTCCTCAATTTTCCTCCACTCAGTCAATGCCTATCATCACCTTCTTTCACTGCTTTTTAACCACCAGTCCACCAAAGTGAGGTGTCTGAACAATCTGTCTGATTCAAGCTGCCCTAAAGGCTGAATATAAGACATCTCATATTGAGATACATATTGAAAATAATTCTCAATTCTAAATAATGTCTGCAAACTAGAAATTACTTTGTTAACGTTTGGTGGCTTCCGATTATAGCACAAAATAATCTTACACCCATAATGCTGTCATTTCTCATGGACATTATTCCTCTATCTCACAAACAGACACTGATTATGTCCCAAGAGCACAGGTGGAGTGAATGTCCTGAGCTGCTCACATTCACCTCATGGGAGTTTGCCTCTTGGCAAAATTGCCAGGGTGCAGGGAGGGGCTGCTGCTTCCACTTCTACCCTCTTTGTATACCTGCTTAGATCACTTCTCATGCCAAGGCGGCTACAAAAGCTTTAACACTCAACTGTAGCCTCAAATGCAGGGCATTTCTGAAAGCCAGAGCAGCGTGAAAGAAAACACATGTATGCAGACTCTGTGTGTCCATGGCTGGGGCCAAAATCTTATACTACCATCTAGAAAAGACCACTTAAAGTCACTGGTGACAGACTCTAGCAAGAACTCTTTTACTAATTCATTGAAGAGCTCACAACAAAGTTAAGTTCCAACTCTGAATTTTCTAACCTGAAACAAACAAACAAACAAACAAACAACAACAACAACAAAAAACAAAGTACAGGCTTGAAAACATGGATTTCAGTTCTACTTTCTTAAGCAATTCATTGTATAATCTTCAATCCTTTAGCAGACATGAAGGCGAGATATGGTTCCAGTATCCCCAAAATATACCCCCTGCACACTTCCCAGGAACTTTATACCATTAACGAATGTGGGAACAAGGAGGGAAGGTTACCACAGAGAGGGGAAAACCTCTGCTCTATTAGAATATTATTGTTGTTTGGTTTTTAATATACAAAGATCAAATATGATAAGAAGGGAAGGTATAAAATCAAATACATACGGTTGAGGCCAATGTCATGATACGTTAGTATTACTGGTCTGTTTCCTTTGGGTAGTAAGCCTCTTATAGTGACGTGGACCACACCATGAATTGTTTCTACGTCATGTTCCTGTAACAAGATAATATAAGGTCGCAGGAAAAGCAGAATGAACTTCCCAGGTTGCCAAAGTTTTACAATACCTGCTTTACCGCCATTTCCCACTAGCTGGGGCAGGACACATTAATAAACTGTACGTGGCCGGGCACAGTGGCTCACGCCTGTAATCCCAGCACTTTGGGAGGCTGAGGTGAGTGGATCACTTGAGGTCAGGACTTTGAGATCAGCCTGGACAATATGATGAAACCCTGTCTTTACTAAAATATAAAATCAGCCGGCTGTGGTGGCACACACACATAATCCCAGCTACTTGGGAGGCTGAGGCTGGAGAATCACTTGAACCTGGGAGGCAGAGGGCGCAGTGAGATCGTGCTACTGCACTCTAGCCTTCATCTCAAAAGAGCGAGACTTCATGTCAAAAAATAAAATAAAATAAAAGGAAACGGAAGATATGAAGAAGTTGCTGGGTAGCAAGTGAGAGGTTTCAGAGCTTCTGAACACATGTTCAGAAAATTTATAATTAATTTCAGTAGATAATTTCACTAGACACCTATGTGTGTATCTGCCTAGGATCTCTTCTTTCCTGGGAGCTGCCCTTCTGTGTCATCCACACGTTACAGGGGTGGGTCTTGGCTACCATGTCTGTGGAACATAACCTTATGCCACAGCTTACTGGAGTCAGGGAGGCATCTGGCCCATGCTGGGTCAGTATCTTTCCCTAGGTATTTGTAATTGGAACTAAGAGATTCTAACTTCAGCTTGGCTCTTCTCTTGAAAAGAGGAATCAACTTGGGAGCTTTTAGTAGGCATTTCCACTACTCTACTTTCTGGTGCTAGTTGTGTGTACTTGTAAGTTCTAAGACATCCCTGGATTGCTTCTGGTGTAAGCTATAGTGGGTGAGTTTATACCCTCTACTCCTAAAAGATCTTAACCAAGCCAATAAGTTAAAGATGTAGCCACAGAAAAGCTCAGGAACTGAATAAAGCAGACAAAGGATGCACCGAGCTGCTGAGAGTAGATGCCGCACTAAGAGTGGTTCGGTGGAAAAAAAAAAAGGGACTACAGAAAAGTTAACTGAGATTTACTCTAGTCATGCTCAAGTTTTACATTTCTCAAAATAAAAAAAAAATTACCATCCTAGCCTAGTGAATTTCTGTTGATGAAGCCTGTATCTATCTCAGAAAGTCTTACATTAGGCAAGACAAGATTCACTCCGTCAATGAGAATCCCAAAAAAGGCAAAGCGCTTCCAGTTTAATTTCCTGTCTAATAATGAACCTCATCAGAGCTTTGGTTTCTCTGATGTAGGCCACAGAATATAATCTCAAGCTAATTGGACATCAATATATCTCAAATCACAGGCTGTAGGCTGGAGCTGATAGCCATCCCTATCAAATGAAACCATGCGTGACTCAATATTTCTGTTATTTTCTATTACTACTACCTCCTAGTCAAGTATATTCAAAGCCTTGAAAATGAACATAAGAAATGAAGATGGCCGGGCGCAGTGGCTCAAGCCTGTAATCCCAGCACTTTGGGAGGCCGAGACGGGCGGATCATGAGGTCAGGAGATCAAGACCACCCTGGCTAACCCACTACTTCTTATTTACCGAGAAAGCTTGCAAGGACTGCTAATCCATGCTCCCGCATTTAACAAAACAGCTCTCTCAACTTTTAAAGGATAGCAGTTATCCATTGGTCTTAGGAACCAAAACATTGGTGCAACTCCAAATAAAAGTAATAACTATGCACGCCTCCATTGTCATATTAACCTTAACTTCCCTAACCTTCCCAATTATTATTACCTTTGTTAACCCCAACAAAAAACACCTATACCCTAACTATGTAAAACAATTATATTTACCTTCACCATCAGCCTCCTTCCCACAGCCCTATATATTTTCCTAGATCAAGACATAATTATCTCAGACATTGAACAACTATCCAGTCACTAGAACTAACACTAAGCTTTAAACTAGATTATTTCTCCGTAATATTTATTCCAATTGCACTATTTATTACCTGATGCATTATAGAATTCTCACTATGATAGATAAATTCAGACCCAAATATTAACCAATTCTTTAAGTATCTCCTCATTTTCCTTACCACTATACTAATTTTAATCACCGCCAACAACCTCTTCCAACTCTTCATTGGATGAGAAGGTGTAGGAATTATATCCTTTCTACTAATTAGCTGATGACATGCTCGAACAGACGCCAACACAGCAGCCATTCAAGCAATCTTGTATAACCGCATTGGTGATATCGGCTTTATTCTAGCCATAACATGATTTCTCTTACATTATAACTCATGAGACTTTCAACAAATATTTATCCTAAATTCTAACCCAAATCTTCTGCCACTAATAGGCCTCCTTTTAGCAGCAACAGGAAAATCAGCTCAACTTGGCCTCCACCCTTGACTACCTTCCGCCATAGAAGGCCCAACCCCAGTCTCAGCCCTACTCCATTCCAGCACTATAGTAGTAGCTGGGGCATTTTACTCATTCGCTTTCACCCTCTAATAGAAAATAACATACTAATCCAGAGCCTTACACTATGCCTAGGAGCCATCACTACTATATTTATAGCAATCTGCGCTTTAACACAAAATGATATTTAAAAAATCGTGGCCTTCTCCACCTCAAGTAGGATTAATAATAGTTACCATCAGCATCAACCAGCCATATCTAGCATTTCTACACATCTGCACCCATGCCTTCTTCAAGGCTATGCTATTCATTTGCTCCGGATCTATTATCCACAACCTAAATAACGAACAAGACATTCGAAAATGGGAGGACTATTTAAAACAATACCCCTTATCTCAACTTCCCTAACTATCGGTAACCTAGCACTCACAGGCATGCCATTCCTTCCAGGCTTCTACTCCAAAGATCTTATTATCGAAACCGCAAACGTCGTATACCAACGCCTGAGCCCTATCTATTACTCTCATCGCCACTTCCCTAACAAGCGCTTACAGCACTCGGACTATTATTCTCACGCTAACAGGGCAACCCCGCTTTTCAACCTCAATTTACATTAATGAAAACGATCCAACTCTATTAAACCCAATAAAACGCCTAACAATTGGCAGTCTACTCGCAGGATTTCTTATTACCAATAACATCTCCCCTACTACACTCCCCAGTCAACAATACCTTATTACCTAAAACTCCTAGCCTTATGCGTAACCACCCTAGGCTTCCTAATAGCCTTAGATCTAACCCTTATAACCAATAACCTCAAAATAGCCACCCCATCACACATATTCAAATTCTCTTAACATATTAGGGTATTTTCCCACTACAGTTCATCGAATAATCCCCTACCAAAATCTAATTATAAGTCAAAATCTGGCCTTCCTTTTACTAGACTCAATCTGACTAGAAAATCAATACCCAAAACAATTTCACACACNGAGTGGATCACTTGAGGTCAGGACTTTGAGATCAGCCTGGACAATATGATGAAACCCTGTCTTTACTAAAAATATAAAAATCAGCCGGCTGTGGTGGCACACACACATAATCCCAGCTACTTGGGAGGCTGAGGCTGGAGAATCACTTGAACCTGGGAGGCAGAGGGCGCAGTGAGATCGTGCTACTGCACTCTAGCCTTCATCTCAAAAGAGCGAGACTTCATGTCAAAAAATAAAATAAAATAAAAGGAAACGGAAGATATGAAGAAGTTGCTGGGTAGCAAGTGAGAGGTTTCAGAGCTTCTGAACACATGTTCAGAAAATTTATAATTAATTTCAGTAGATAATTTCACTAGACACCTATGTGTGTATCTGCCTAGGATCTCTTCTTTCCTGGGAGCTGCCCTTCTGTGTCATCCACACGTTACAGGGGTGGGTCTTGGCTACCATGTCTGTGGAACATAACCTTATGCCACAGCTTACTGGAGTCAGGGAGGCATCTGGCCCATGCTGGGTCAGTATCTTTCCCTAGGTATTTGTAATTGGAACTAAGAGATTCTAACTTCAGCTTGGCTCTTCTCTTGAAAAGAGGAATCAACTTGGGAGCTTTTAGTAGGCATTTCCACTACTCTACTTTCTGGTGCTAGTTGTGTGTACTTGTAAGTTCTAAGACATCCCTGGATTGCTTCTGGTGTAAGCTATAGTGGGTGAGTTTATACCCTCTACTCCTAAAAGATCTTAACCAAGCCAATAAGTTAAAGATGTAGCCACAGAAAAGCTCAGGAACTGAATAAAGCAGACAAAGGATGCACCGAGCTGCTGAGAGTAGATGCCGCACTAAGAGTGGTTCGGTGGAAAAAAAAAAAAGGGACTACAGAAAAGTTAACTGAGATTTACTCTAGTCATGCTCAAGTTTTACATTTCTCAAAAATAAAAAAAAAATTACCATCCTAGCCTAGTGAATTTCTGTTGATGAAGCCTGTATCTATCTCAGAAAGTCTTACATTAGGCAAGACAAGATTCACTCCGTCAATGAGAATCCCAAAAAAGGCAAAGCGCTTCCAGTTTAATTTCCTGTCTAATAATGAACCTCATCAGAGCTTTGGTTTCTCTGATGTAGGCCACAGAATATAATCTCAAGCTAATTGGACATCAATATATCTCAAATCACAGGCTGTAGGCTGGAGCTGATAGCCATCCCTATCAAATGAAACCATGCGTGACTCAATATTTCTGTTATTTTCTATTACTACTACCTCCTAGTCAAGTATATTCAAAGCCTTGAAAAATGAACATAAGAAATGAAGATGGCCGGGCGCAGTGGCTCAAGCCTGTAATCCCAGCACTTTGGGAGGCCGAGACGGGCGGATCATGAGGTCAGGAGATCAAGACCACCCTGGCTAACCCACTACTTCTTATTTACCGAGAAAGCTTGCAAGGACTGCTAATCCATGCTCCCGCATTTAACAAAACAGCTCTCTC
Organism: Rhinopithecus bieti; assembly: GCF_001698545.2. Taxonomy (NCBI): domain Eukaryota; kingdom Metazoa; phylum Chordata; class Mammalia; order Primates; family Cercopithecidae; genus Rhinopithecus; species Rhinopithecus bieti. The sequence goes on along the minus strand of NW_016812222.1, from coordinate 1,707,773 downwards.
AACTTTTAAAGGATAGCAGTTATCCATTGGTCTTAGGAACCAAAAACATTGGTGCAACTCCAAATAAAAGTAATAACTATGCACGCCTCCATTGTCATATTAACCTTAACTTCCCTAACCTTCCCAATTATTATTACCTTTGTTAACCCCAACAAAAAACACCTATACCCTAACTATGTAAAAACAATTATATTTACCTTCACCATCAGCCTCCTTCCCACAGCCCTATATATTTTCCTAGATCAAGACATAATTATCTCAGACATTGAACAACTATCCAGTCACTAGAACTAACACTAAGCTTTAAACTAGATTATTTCTCCGTAATATTTATTCCAATTGCACTATTTATTACCTGATGCATTATAGAATTCTCACTATGATAGATAAATTCAGACCCAAATATTAACCAATTCTTTAAGTATCTCCTCATTTTCCTTACCACTATACTAATTTTAATCACCGCCAACAACCTCTTCCAACTCTTCATTGGATGAGAAGGTGTAGGAATTATATCCTTTCTACTAATTAGCTGATGACATGCTCGAACAGACGCCAACACAGCAGCCATTCAAGCAATCTTGTATAACCGCATTGGTGATATCGGCTTTATTCTAGCCATAACATGATTTCTCTTACATTATAACTCATGAGACTTTCAACAAATATTTATCCTAAATTCTAACCCAAATCTTCTGCCACTAATAGGCCTCCTTTTAGCAGCAACAGGAAAATCAGCTCAACTTGGCCTCCACCCTTGACTACCTTCCGCCATAGAAGGCCCAACCCCAGTCTCAGCCCTACTCCATTCCAGCACTATAGTAGTAGCTGGGGCATTTTTACTCATTCGCTTTCACCCTCTAATAGAAAATAACATACTAATCCAGAGCCTTACACTATGCCTAGGAGCCATCACTACTATATTTATAGCAATCTGCGCTTTAACACAAAATGATATTTAAAAAATCGTGGCCTTCTCCACCTCAAGTAGGATTAATAATAGTTACCATCAGCATCAACCAGCCATATCTAGCATTTCTACACATCTGCACCCATGCCTTCTTCAAGGCTATGCTATTCATTTGCTCCGGATCTATTATCCACAACCTAAATAACGAACAAGACATTCGAAAAATGGGAGGACTATTTAAAACAATACCCCTTATCTCAACTTCCCTAACTATCGGTAACCTAGCACTCACAGGCATGCCATTCCTTCCAGGCTTCTACTCCAAAGATCTTATTATCGAAACCGCAAACGTCGTATACCAACGCCTGAGCCCTATCTATTACTCTCATCGCCACTTCCCTAACAAGCGCTTACAGCACTCGGACTATTATTCTCACGCTAACAGGGCAACCCCGCTTTTCAACCTCAATTTACATTAATGAAAACGATCCAACTCTATTAAACCCAATAAAACGCCTAACAATTGGCAGTCTACTCGCAGGATTTCTTATTACCAATAACATCTCCCCTACTACACTCCCCCAGTCAACAATACCTTATTACCTAAAACTCCTAGCCTTATGCGTAACCACCCTAGGCTTCCTAATAGCCTTAGATCTAACCCTTATAACCAATAACCTCAAAATAGCCACCCCATCACACATATTCAAATTCTCTTAACATATTAGGGTATTTTCCCACTACAGTTCATCGAATAATCCCCTACCAAAATCTAATTATAAGTCAAAATCTGGCCTTCCTTTTACTAGACTCAATCTGACTAGAAAAATCAATACCCAAAACAATTTCACACACTCACATTATTACTTCCATCACCACAACCGCCCAAAAAGGTATAATTAAACTTTATTTCCTTTCTTTCCTTATTCCTCTTATTCTAATTCCATTTCTAATAGCATAATCTATTGCCCCAAGTAATTTCAATCACAATATATACACCAACAAACAATGTTCAACCAGTAACTACTACTAACCAACGCCCATAGTCATATAAAGCACCCGCACCAATAGAATCCTCACGAATTAATCCTGGCCCCTCCCCCTCAAAAATTACTCAACTTCCCATATTATTTAAATTAATTACTACCACCAGCTCATCATAATCTAAAATCCATAAAACTAACCCCACCTCCATCGCTAACCCTACCAAAAGACTTCCCAAGACCTCAAGTCCTGAACCCCATGCTTCAGGATACTCTTCAATAGCCATTGCAGTAGTATAACCAAAAACAACCATCATACCTCCCAGATAAATTAAAAATCATTATTAAACCTATATAAGTACCCCCATAATTTAAAATAATTACACAACCAACCACACCACTAATAATCAATGCTAAACCTCCATAAATAGGAGAAGGCTTAGAAGAAAACCCTACAAATCCCATAACCAATAATACGCTTAATAAAAATAAAATATATGCCATCGTTTCCACATGGACTCCAACCATGACCAATGATATGAAAAACCATCGTTGTATTTCAACTACAAAACATTAATGACCCCAGCATGTAAATCTAATCTGATCATAAAAATAATTAACCACTCCCTTATTGATCTACCCACCCCATCCAATATTTCTATATGATGAAATTTCGGTTCTCTCCTAGCAACCTGCTTAATCTTACAAATTATCACTGGCCTATTCCTAGCAACACACTACTCACCAGATATTTCCTCTGCCTTTTCCTCAATCGCACATATCACCCGAGACGTAAACTATGGTTGAACTATCCGCTATCTCCATGCCAACGGCGCCTCTATGTTCTTTATCTGCCTGTTCCTACACGTAGGCCGAGGCTTATATTATGGCTCATTTCTTCTCCTTGAAACCTGAAACATCGGCATTGCACTCTTACTCATAACCATAGCAACAGCCTTTATGGGCTACGTACTCCCATGAGGACAAATATCATTTTGAGGCGCCACAGTAATTACAAATTTATTATCTGCAGTTCCATATATTGGAACTAACCTCGTTCAATGAGTCTGAGGAGGGTATTCCATCGACAACCCAACCCTCACACGATTCTTTACCTTTCACTTTACCCTACCCTTTATTATCGCAACCTTCACAGCCCTGCACCTACTTTTCCTACACGAAACAGGATCAAATAACCCCTGCGGAGTCCCCTCTGACTCCGACAAAATCCCCTTCCACCCCTACTACACAATCAAAGATATTCTAGGCCTAGTTCTCCTCCTTCTTATCCTAATAATACTCGTACTATTCTCACCTGACCTTTTAAGCGACCCAGACAACTATACTCCAGCCAACCCACTAAGCACATCACTACACATCAAACCAGAGTGGTATTTCCTATTCGCATATGCAATCTTACGATCTGTCCCTAACAAGTTAGGAGGGGTATTAGCACTCCTTCTATCTATCCTCGTCCTAACAATCATACCCATACTCCACAAATCCAAACAACAAAGCATAGCATTCCGCCCACTCAGCCAATTCCTACTATGATTCCTAATCACAATTCTACTAACCCTAACCTGAATTGGAAGTCAGCCGGTAAACCAGCCCTTCATTGTAATCGGACAAGTAGCATCCATGATATATTTCATCACAATTCTAATCTTAATACCACTGGCCTCCCTAGCCGAAAACAATCTACTCAAATGAACTTGCCCTTGTAGTACAAACTAATACACCAGTCTTGTAAACCGGAAACGGAGACTTCTCCCTAGGGCAATTCAGAAAGAAAGCACTTAACTCCACCACCAATACCCAAAACTGGCATTCTATTTTAAACTACTTTCTGTATTCTGGGGAGTACAACCCTTGAAGAGCAACTTAAGTACTAATTTAATTTTACGTGCCCCTATGTAATTCGTGCATTACTGCTAGTCAACATGGATATTATATAGTACTATAAATGTTTTACCGTACATAAAACATATTTTTACATACTTATCAGGAATTTGTTCAAGAACATGCTTCCAAGCAAGGACTTCGTTAGGCAAGACTAACTGTAACACATACCACCCGAAAGCCAAAGACCTAGCATAACCTACCGAAATACCAACTAACCTAAACCTCCATTAACGTACATAGTACATTCAATTCTTTACCGGACATAGCACATTTCAGTCAAATACCTCCTCATCAACACGGAAACCCTCCTCACTTAGGTGTCCCTTGTTCACCATCCTCCGTGAAATCAATATCCCGCACAAGAGTGTTACTCTCCTCGCCCCGGGCCCATAACTCGTGGGGGTAGTAGCTATAGTGGTATCAAAAGGACATCTGGTTCTTACCTCAGGGCCATGACATCAAAACCACTCATACATTCCCCTTAAATAAGACATCTCGATGGATCACGGGTCTATCACCCCATTAACCAGTCACGGGAGCGCTCCATGCATTTGGTATCTTTTATCTCTGGTCTGCACGCGACCCCATTGCAGAATGCTGGTCTCACCACAACAAGTCCTGCAGCGCCTGTCTTTGATTCCTAGTCCATGCTATTATTAATCGCACCTACGTTCAATATTCTAGCCCCCCATAAGTGTTACAAGGTGTTATTTAATTCATGCTTGTAGGACATACAAATAACTAACTATACACACGTTTCCCGCTACGTCAAATCAATCCACAGCAAACTTCACTCAAACCCCCCCTCCCCCATCTCCGACCCTTCCCACATAAATTTGCCTTTGCCAAACCCCAAAAACAAAAGCCTGTCACCTGGCCGGAGCTTACATTTTCATCTTTTAGGTATGCACAACTCCAACTGCCATTCCCTCAACTAATAAAAATTTAATTCACTAACCACTCTTGACACTCTCACGACCCCATACCCACCCACTACCAAACCCACGCCCCATCACCACAGCCCCAAAGATGACATCCATAACACCTATCATCCCGTTTATGTAGCTTAATATATCCAAAGCAAGACACTGAAAATGCCTAGATGGGCTCACACACCCCATAAACAAATAGGTTTGGTCCTAGCCTTTCTATTAACTCTTAGCAAGATTACACCTGCAAGCATCCCCACTCCGGTGAAGACACCCTACAAATCATCATGATTGAAAGGAGTAAGTATCAAGCACGCCCGACGCAGCTCAAGACACTTTGCTCAGCCACACCCCCACGGGAGACAGCAGTGACTAATATTTAGCAATAAACGAAAGTTTAACTAAGCTATGCTATTATAGGGTTGGTCAATTTCGTGCCAGCCACCGCGGGCATACGATTGACCCAAGCTAATAGGCACCGGCGTAAAGAGTGTTTTAGATAAACCCAACTCAATAAAGCTAAACTCTACCTAAACTGTAAAATCCTAGCCAATGTAAAGTAAACTACGAAAGTGGCTTTAAAAATTCTGAATACACAATAGCTAAGACTCAAACTGGGATTAGACACCCCACTATGCTTAGCCCTAAACCTCAATAGTTAGAATAACAAAACTACTCGCCAGAACACTGCAAGCAACAGCTTAAAACTCAAAGGACTTGGCGGTGCTTCATATCCCCTAGAGGAGCCTGTTCTATAATCGATAAACCCCGATCCACCCCACCATCTCTTGCTCAGCCTATATACCGCCATCTTCAGCAAACCTCAACAAGAGACGCAAAGTAAGCGCAAACGCCCACGCAAAAACGTTAGGTCAAGGTGTAGCCTATGAGATGGGAAAAAATGGGCTACATTTTCTACCTCAGAAAACCCCACGATAACTCTTATGAAACCTAAGAGTCCAAGGAGGATTTAGCAGTAAATTAAGAATAGAGTGCTTAATTGAATTAGGCCATGAAGCATGCACACACCGCCCGTCGCTCTCCTCAAATATATTTAAGGATTAACTTAACTAAACACCCCAACATTTATATAGAGGAGATAAGTCGTAACATGGTAAGTGTACTGGAAGGTGCACTTGGATAAATCAGGGCATAGCTCAACACAAAGCATCCAGCTTACACCCGGAAGACATCAACATCACTTGATTGCCTTGAGCTAACACTAGCCCAAAAATCAAATAAATATTACTACCAAATTAGTGTATATTAAACCATTCACAGATATAAAAGTATAGGCGATAGAAAGTTTTACTTTGGCGCTATAGACATAGTACCGCAAGAGAAAGATGAAAAAAAAATTAACCAAGCACAAAATAGCAAGGACTCACTCCTATACCTTTTGCATAATGAATTAACTAGAGACCATTTCGCAAAGAGAACTAAAGCCAAATCCCCCGAAACCAGACGAGCTACCCAAAAACAGCTAAAAGAGTGCACCCGTCTATGTAGCAAAATAGTGGGAAGATTTCTGGGTAGAGGTGGTAAGCCTACCGAGCCTGGTGATAGCTGGTTATCCAAGATAGAATCTTAGTTCAACCTTAAGCTTACCCACAGAGCTACCAATCCCCCTGTAAGCTTAATTGTTAGTCTAAAGAGGGACAGCTCTTTAGACACTAGGAAAAAACCTTATATAGACAGTAAAAAACCTAACTCCCATAGTTGGCCTAAAAGCAGCCATCAATTAAGAAGGCGTTCAAGCTCGATGTCAATTACCTGAAAAATCCCAAACATATCACTGAACTCCTCACATTACATTGGATTGATCTATTATATCATAGAAGCAATAATGCTAGCATTAGTAACATGAACATCTTCTCCTACGCATAAGCCTAAATCAGATCGAAAACTTCACCGATACTTAACAGCTTAATACTAATAAACATAAACAAGCCAGTATTACTCACACTGTTAATCCAACACAGGCATGCTCTAAAGGAAAGGTTAAAAAAAGTAAAAGGAACTCGGCAAACCTAACCCCGCCTGTTTACCAAAAACATCACCTCTAGCATCACTAGTATTAGAGGCACTGCCTGCCCAGTGACATCTGTTTAACGGCCGCGGTACCCTGACCGTGCAAAGGTAGCATAATCACTTGTTCTTTAAATAGGGACTTGCATGAATGGCAACACGAGGTTTCAACTGTCTCTTACTTTCAACCAGTGACATTGACCTGCCCGTGAAGAGGCGGGCATAAAACAGTAAGACGAGAAGACCCTATGGAGCTTTAATTTACTAATGCAGCCAAAACCCACATAAATCTACGGATTTAACCTATTCTATCCCTGCATTAAAAATTTTGGTTGGGGTGACCTCGGAGCATAGTTAAACCTCCGAATAGTCTATGCCAAGACTACACAAGTCAAAGCAAACCAGTACCTATAATTGATCCAATAACTCGACCAACGGAACAAGTTACCCTAGGGATAACAGTGCAATCCTATTCCAGAGTTCATATTGACAATAGGGTTTACGACCTCGGTGTTGGATCAGGACATCCTAATGGTGCAGCAGCTATCAAGGGTTCGTTTGTTCAACGATTAAAGTCCTACGTGATCTGAGTTCAGACCGGAGCAATCCAGGTCGGTTTCTATCTATTCTATATTCCTCCCTGTACGAAAGGACAAGAGAAATAGGGCCCACTTCACAAAGTGCCCTCCTCCCATAAATGACCTAGTCTCAATTTAACAAAAAATTATATACATGGCCCAAGAACAGGGCTTGTTAAGATGGCAGAGCCCGGCAATTGCATAAAATTTAAAACTTTACAACCAGAGGTTCAATTCCTCTTCTTAACACTATGTTCACAACAAACCTCCTACTTACCATTTTACCTATTATAGCTGCCATAGCATTTCTTACACTCACTGAACGAAAACTACTAGGCTATATACAACTACGTAAAGGACCCAACATTGTGGGCCCTTATGGACTACTACAGCCCTTTGCCGATGCAATAAAACTCTTTACCAAAGAACCCTTAAAACCTTCAACCTCCACCACCACTCTCTATGTTATCGCACCAGCCCTAGCCTTTTCCATTGCACTTCTACTATGAACACCCCTTCCCATACCTAACTCCCTAATTAACCTCAACCTAGGACTTTTATTTATTCTAGCTACATCTAGTCTAGCTGTCTATTCCATCTTATGATCAGGGTGAGCATCTAATTCAAACTATGCACTAATCGGAGCACTATGAGCAGTCGCCCAAACTATTTCATATGAAGTAACCCTTGCCATTATTCTGTTGTCAGTCTTATTAATAAGTGGCTCATTCAACCTCCATGCACTCATCACAACACAAGAACACCTCTGACTCCTCCTACCATCATGACCCTTAGCCATAATATGATTTATTTCCACACTAGCAGAAACCAACCGAGCTCCCTTTGACCTCACAGAAGGTGAATCAGAACTAGTCTCAGGCTTTAACATTGAGTACGCTGCAGGTCCATTCGCCCTTTTCTTTATAGTCGAATACATAAATATTATTATAATAAATGCCCTAACAACTATAATTTTCCTAGGGACATTATACCCCATCCATTCACCAGAGTTATTCACAACATGCTTTATTATCAAAACACTCCTCTTGACCTCCTTATTCTTATGAATTCGAGCAACCTATCCCCGATTCCGCTATGATCAACTCATACACCTGCTATGAAAAAATTTTCTCCCCCTTACGCTAGCACTCCTCATATGATATATCTCAACACCCATTACAACCTCTGGCATTCCCCCTCAGAACTAGAAATATGTCTGACAAAAGAGTTACTTTGATAGAGTAAACAATAGAGGTATTTAATCCTCTTATTTCTAGAATCATAGGCATCGAACCTACTCCCGAGAATTCAAATTCCTCCGTGCTACCTATCACACCCCATTCTAAAGTAAGGTCAGCTAAATAAGCTATCGGGCCCATACCCCGAAAATGTTGGTTATACCCTTCCCGTACTAATTAACCCATTAGCTCAACTCGTTATTTACTCTACAATAATCACAGGCACTCTCATCACGTCACTGAGCTCACACTGATTCCTCACCTGAGCGGGCCTAGAAATAAACATATTAGCTTTCACTCCAATCCTAATTAAAAAAGCAAACTCTCGTTCCACAGAAGCTGCCACTAAATATTTCCTCATACAATCCACCACGTCTATAATTCTCATAATAGCAATTATCTCTAACAATTTGTTCTCCGGACAATGAACCATAATAAATAACCCCAACCAACTCTCATCCTTAATTATAACAATAGCCCTTACCACAAAATTAGGAATAGCCCCCTTCCACTTTTGAATCCCAGAAGTTACCCAAGGAACACCCTTAATCCCCGGCTTGCTTCTCCTCACATGACAAAAACTAGCTCCTATCTCAATTATATATAAAATTCATCCATCAATTAATACAAATATTCTCCTAACCCTCTCAACTCTATCCATCATGGTGGGTAGCTGAGGAGGCCTCAACCAGACACAACTACGTAAAATTCCAGCATACTCCTCAATCACACATATAGGCTGAATAATGATAACACTAACATATAACCCAAATGTTACAATCTTTTACCTGTCCACATACATTATTCTAACAACCACTGCATTTCTAGCCCTAAACCTAAATTCAAACACTACAACCTTAATACTATCCAGCACCTGAAACAAATTAACCTGATTAATACCACTGATATCATCCACTCTTCTATCCATAGGAGGTCTACCCCCACTAACTGGCTTCCTACCCAAATGAATTACTATTCAAGAACTTACAAAAAATAATAGTTTTATTATTCCCACTATCATAATTACTATAACCTTGCTTAACTTACATTTCTACATACGCCTAATTTATATCACCTCCATAACACTACTTCCCACATCCAATAACACAAAAATAAAATGACAGTTCGAAAATACAAAACCTACACTCCTCATTCCCCCGCTCATTATCCTTACTACTTTCCTCTTACCAATATCTCCAACAGCCCTAGCTATCTCCTAGAAATTTAGGTTAAATAAGACCGAGAACCTTCAAAGCTCTTAGTAAGTTAAACCATACTTAGTTTCTGAAACATATTAAGGACTGCAAAGTTCTACTCTGCATCAACTGAACGCAAATCAATCACTTTAATTAAGCTAAGCCCTTACTAGATCAATGGGACTCAAACCCACAAAAACTTAGTTAACAGCTAAACACCCTAATCAACTGGCTTTGATCTACTTCTCCCGCCACGGGAAAAAAAGGCGGGAGAAGCCCCGGCAGAAGTATTAAGCTGCTCCTTTGAATTTGCAATTCAACATGAAAATCACCTCGGGGCTGGTAAAAAGAGGGCTAAACCTCTGTCCTTAGGTTTACAGCCTAATGCCTACTCAGCCATTTTACCTCTTTCTCACCTATGCTCATCAACCGCTGCTTATTCTCTACAAACCATAAAGATATTGGAACCTTATACTTATTATTCGGCGCGTGAGCTGGAATCATAGGCAAGGCCATAAGCCTTCTAATTCGAGCCGAACTGGATCAACCCGGTAACCTATTAGGCAATGACCACATTTATAATGTTATTGTTACGGCCCATGCATTTGTTATAATTTTCTTTATAGCTATACCCATCATAATTGGAGGTTTCGGAAACTGACTAGTACCCCTAATAGTTGGCGCTCCTGATATAGCATTCCCCTGTTTAAACAATATGAGCTTCTGACTTCTTCCACCTTCCTTCCTACTTCTCGCATCGGCCATAGTAGAAGCCGGTGCCGGAACAGGTTGAACAGTCTACCCACCTCTAGCAGGAAACTTCTCTCACCCAGGAGCCTCTGTAGACTTAACTATCTTCTCACTTCACCTAGCAGGTGTTTCTTCTATCTTAGGGGCTATTAACTTCATCACAACTATTATTAATATAAAACCTCCTACAATATCTCAATATCAAACCCCCTTATTTGTTTGATCAGTTCTAATTACAGCAGTCCTATTATTACTATCCCTACCCGTATTAGCTGCCGGCATCACAATACTACTAACAGACCGCAATGTCAACACCACCTTCTTTGATCCTGCCGGAGGAGGAGATCCTATCTTGTACCAACACTTATTCTGATTCTTCGGCCACCCTGAAGTCTATATTCTTATTTTACCTGGCTTTGGGATAATTTCTCATATTGTAACATATTACTCTGGAAAAAAGTCGGCGGCGCGTGGCTCAAGGCCTGTAATCCCAGCACTTTTGGAGGCCGAGGCGGGCGGCTCACGAGGTCAGGAGATCGAGACCATCTGGTTAACACGTGAACCGTCTCTACTAAAAAAAATACAAAAAACTAGCCGGTCGAGTGGCGGGCGCCTGTAGTCCCAGTACTCGGGAGCTGGGCAGCGAGATGGCGTAAACCCGGAGGCGGAAGTTTGTGTGAGCTGAGATTCTGGCCACTGTCTCCAGCCTAGGGTGACAGAGCGAGACTCCTTCTCAAAAAAAAAAAAAAAAAAACAAAAAGCACCATTCGGGTATATAGCATAGTCTGAGCTATGTATTATGGAGTTTTTAGGCCTTTATCGTATGAGCTCCCACTATTTGATGTTTGGCATAGGACGTGGATACAGAGGCCTATTTTCTCTGCCGACTATATTATTGGCACATCCAACTGGGTTAAAGTCTTTGCTGGTCCTCACTCTTGCTACACTTCACGGAGGTAATATCAAATGATCCCCCGCAATACTCTTGAGCCCTAGGCTTTATTTTCCTTTTTACCGTAGGAGGTTTAACCGGTATCGTACTAGCAAACTCATCACTAGACATTGTATTACACGACACATATTATGTCGTAGCCCATTTTCACTACGTCTTGTCGATAGGGGCTGTCTTCGCTATTATAGGGGGATTTATTCACTGATTTCCCCTATTCTCAGGCTATACTCTGGATCAGGTTTGTGCAAAAGCCCACTTTACGATTATATTTATGGGCGTAAATTTAACTTTCTTTCCACAACACTTTCTCGGTTTGTCCAGGATACCTCAACGCTATTCCGACTATCCTGACGCCTACACCACATGAAATATTGTATCATCTACAGGCTCCTTTATCTCCTTAGTGGCAATACTATTAATAGTATATATAATTTGAGAAGTCTTCGCCTCAAAATGTAAAGTCCTATTAATCGAGCAACCCACTTCTAACCTAGAATGATTACGTGGCTCCCCCCCACCATATCATACATTTGATGAACCAACTTTCATCAAAACCAAATAAAAAAGGAAGGAATCGAACCTTCTGAGACTGGTTTCAAGCCAATTCTATAATCCCTATAACTTTTTCAATGAGGTATTAGAAAAATCATTTCATAGCTTTGTCAAAGCTAAATTATAGGACATATCCTATATATCTTATATGGCCCACCCAGTTCAACTAGGGCTACAAGATGCCACATCCCCTATCATAGAAGAACTAATAGCCTTCCACGACCATGCCTTTATAATCGTATCCCTAATTAGCTTTCTAGTCTTGTATGTTTTATCATCAGTACTCGCAACAAAACTAACCAACACCAGTACCACAGATGCTCAAGAGACAGAGACTATTTGAACCATCTTACCCGCAATTATTCTAGTCCTAATTGCTCTCCCATCCCTACGCATTCTCTACTTAACAGACGAGATTAACAACCCATCCTTCACTATTAAATCAATTGGACATCCGTGATACTGAACCTATGAACATACAGATTACGGGGGCTTAATCTTTAATTCTTACATACTCCCCCCATTAGTCTTAAACCCAGGGGACCTTCGACTTCTAGAAGTTGACAACCGAGTAGTCCTCCCAATCCAAGCCCCTGTCCGTATAATAATTACGTCTCAGGACGTCCTGCACTCATGAACTATCCCCACACTAGGCCTAAAAACAGATGCAGTCCCCGGACGCTTAAACCAAACCACATTCACTGCCATACGACCAGGCGTCTACTATGGACAATGCTCAGAAATTTGCGGTGCTAACCATAGCTTTATACCAATCGTCGCAGAATTAATCCCACTAAAAATTTTTGAAATAGGACCTGTATTTACCCTATAGGTATAAAATTCACCTTACTTCTTCCCCCACCTCAAAACATCTACAGACCCACTGTACAGCTACTGCAGCATTAACCTTTTAAGTTAAAGATTGAGAAAATACTCTTCTCTACAGTGAAATGCCTCAGCTAAACACATCTACATGGTTTATTACCATCACAACCATGCTCCCCACACTATATCTTATTATACAATTAAAGCTACTGAACACAAATTACTATTTACCCCCATCACAAAAATCTCCTAACACACAAACCCACAACAACTCTTGACAACTAAAATGAACGAAAATTTATTTACCTCATTTATAACTCCAACAATTCTAGGCTTGCCTGCTGTAGTACCCATCACTCTATTTCCCATATTACTATTTCCAACCTCCAAATATCTCATTAACAACCGGCTAGTTACCATTCAACAAAACCTAACTCAACTAATTCTAAAACAAATAATAATAATCCACAATACCAAAGGACAAACCTGATCCCTAATACTTATATCTCTAATCATTTTTATTACCATGACCAACCTCCCCGGGCTCCTACCCCACTCATTTACGCCTACCGCCCAGCTATCTATAAATCTAGCTATAGCAATCCCTCTATGAGCTGGTGCGGTCATTATGGCGCTTCGCTTTAAAACTAAAAGCTCCTTAGCTCACTTTCTACCACAGGGCACACCCACACCCCTCATTCCCATGCTAGTAGTCATTGAAACTATCAGCTTATTTATTCAACCAGTGGCCTTAGCTGTACGCCTGACCGCCAATATCACAGCAGGTCATCTACTCATACACCTGATTGGAAATGCTGCACTAGCATTATCAGTGCAGGGAGACCATTAATCTCCCTGCAACCTCACTGATTTTAGTACTCCTAGTATTATTAACAATTCTAGAAATTGCAGTTGCCCTAATTCAAGCCTACGTTTTCACATTCTTGGTAAGCCTTTACTTGCATGATAATACTTGATGACTCACCAAAGCCACCCTTACCACATAGTTAAACCTAGTCCATGGCCACTAACAGGAGCCCTCTCAGCCCTCCTTAAACATCCGGCTTAATTATATGATTTCACTTTTATACCACTACTCTACTAGCACTAGGATTATTAACCAATATATTGACAATATATCAATGGTGGCGTGATATTATCCGAGAAAGTACTTATCAAGGCCACCATACAACACCAGTCCAAAAAGGCCTTTGTTACGGAATAGTTTTATTCATCGTCTCAGAAATTTTTTTCTTTGCCGGCTTCTTCTGAGCATTCTATCACTCAAGCCTTGCCCCCAGCCCACACTTAGGGGGACACTGGCCACCAACAGGTATTACCCCCCTAAACCCCCTAGAAGTACCTCTTCTAAATACCTCTGTACTACTTGCATCAGGAGTTACAATCACTTGAGCCCACCACAGCTTAATAGAAAGCAACCGAAACAAATAATCCAAGCCCTACTCACTACAATCTTATTAGGCATCTACTTCACCCTACTACAAGCCTCAGAATACTATGAAGCACCCTTTACTATCTCTGACGGCATTTATGGCTCAACATTTTTTATTGCTACCGGCTTCCACGGACTTCATGTTATTATCGGATCCACATTTCTTATCATCTGCCTCATTCGCCAATTATTATACCACTTCACATCAAATCACCATTTTGGTTTTGAAGCCGCTGCTTGATACTGACATTTTGTAGACGTTGTCTGTTTCTCTATATCTCCATCTACTGATGAGGTTCCTATTCTTTTAGTATAACTAGTACAGCTGTCCTCCAATCAGCTAGCTTCGATAATACTCGAATCTCTTTTTTTTTTTTTTTTTGAGACAGAGTCTCGCTCTGTCGCCCAGGCTGGAGTGCAGTGGCCAGATCTCCACTCACTGCAAGCTCTGCCTCCCGGGTTTCCACCATTCTCCTGCCTCAGCCTCCCGAGCAGTGGGACTACAGGCGCCCGCCACCACTGCCGGCTAATTTTTTGTATTTTCGGTAGAGACGGGGTTTCACCGTGTTGGCCAGGATGGTCTTGATCTCCTGACCTCGCAATCCGCCCACCTTGGCCTCCCAAAGTGCTGGGATTACAGGCTTGAGCCACCGCACCCGGCCAGGGCTCCTTTCTGAGACCTCCACACAGGGAGGGCCCGGGCTAGCGCTGAGCTTACCCACCTCTCCTGGTCTGGCTCTCCCGGATGAGGAAGGCCCCTCCAGGGTTCCCAGGTAACAACTGCAGTTCCTCAGCATTCTCCCTGCTTAGGCCCTCAAACAGCCACCTGGAGGAGTGAGAGAGAGGAACAAGGGACAGGGTCAGCCTGGATGAAGAGGGAAGCCAAGATTTTACCACCGCCTCTGAGTGACCCTTCTTTGGACGCACGGAGGCAAGATGGCGCAGTTCTGGGCTCTTAACCGTCAACTTTCCTGCACCCGGGAAAGACACGGGTTGACTGCGCAGGCGCAACCCGACCTCCGATGGAGAAAAACCGGAACCCGCCTAGCCTTGCCTACCGCCCCGCCCCCGACCCGCCTATGTTCCGCCCACTGCCCGCCCACTCCTGGGCCTAGGACATAAAAGCCGCTCCCGGCAGGCGCATGGCGCGAACTTCCTTGGCCCCTCCTCGTACGCGGGACCCAGGAACCTTGTCCGAGAACGCCAGAGCGACTTCGTCGGCCTCCACCGCAAGAGACCGGTGAACCTCGCCCCTCCTGGTGATCCGCCTGCCACAGCCTCCCTCATAGTGTTGTTTTAATCTGCATTTCTCTTATCATCCTGTGATCAAAGGATATCCAAACAACTCTTTTCTAGCTATTTTGAAATATACACTGTATTCAACTCTGGTCATGTTACTGTGCAATAGACCACCAGAACTTGTTCTTCCTATCTAACTATAGTTTTACACTTATTGACCAGTTTCTCACCTTTTTCCCTTTGTTCCACCTTCCCCATCCTCTGGTAACCACTATTCTACTCTCCACTTCTATAAGAACAACTTTTTCGATTCCGCATATGAGTGCAATCATATAGTATTTTTCTTTCTGTGCCTGGCTTATTTTCACTTAACATAGTGTCTTCCAGGTTCATCCACGTTGCCGCAAATGACAAGATGTCATTCATTTTTAATGGCTGAATAATATTCCATTGTGTATATATGCCACATTTTCTTTTCTTTTCTTTTTTTTTTTGAGATGGAGTCTTGCTCTATGGCTCAGGCTGGAGTGCAGTGGCGCCATTCCGGCTCACTGCAAACTCCGCTTCCCGGGTTCACGCCATTCTGCCTCAGCCTCCGGAGTAGCTGGGACTACAGGCACACACCACCATGCCTAGCTAGTTTTTTTTCTGTATTTTTTAGTAGAGACAGGGTTTCACCATGTTAGCCAGGACGGTCTCGATCTCGTGACCTCGTGATCCTCCCGCCTCGGCCTCCCGAAGTGCTGGGATTGTAGGCGTGAGCCACTGTGCCTGGCCCCTACATTTTCTTTATTCATTCATTTGTTGATGGACACTGAGGTTGACTCTATGTCTTGGCTGTTGTGAACAGTGCTGTAACAAACATGAGTGCACATATCTCTTTGACACACTGATTTCATTTCCTTTGGCTATATACCCAGTAGTGGGATTGCTGGATCACGTACTAATTATATTCTTAATTTTTCGAGGAACCTCCAAACCGTTTTCCATAATGGCTGTACTAATTTACATTCTCATTAGCAGTATGTGAGTGTTCCCTTTTCACCACATCCTCACCATCACTTGTTATCTTTTGGTTTTTTGACAGCAGTCATTCTGAATGGAGTGAGGTGATATCTCGTTGTAGTTTTGACCTGCATTACCCTTATGCTTAGTGATGTTGAGCATTCATATATCTGTTGGCCATTTGTATGTCTTCGTTTGAGAGATATCTATTCAGGTTTTTTGCCCATTTTAAAATGGGGTTATTTGTTTTTTTGTTTTTGAGTTCCTTACATGTTTTGAATGCTAGTCCCTTTTCAGATGTATGGTTTATAAATACATTCTGCATTCTGTAGGTCGTCTCTTTGCTCTGTTTGTTATTTTCTTTGCTATGCAGAAGCTTTTTGGTTTAATGTAATCCCGTTTGTCTATATGTGATTAGACAAGCTTTTGTTGCCTGTGCTTTTGAGGTTTTGTACAAAAAATCCTTGCCTAGACCAATATTGTGGAGCTTTTCCCCTATGTTTCTTCCAGTAGTTTTGGGTCTTACATTTAAGACTTTAATCCATTTTGAGTTAATACTTGTATATGGTTAGAAAAAGGAATCTGGTTTCATCCTTCCGCATGTGGATATCCAGTTTTCCCAGCACCACTTATTGAAGAGGCTATCCTTTCGTCATTGTGTGTACCTGGCACCTTTGTTTAAAATCAGTTGGCCGTAGATGTGTGAATTTATTTCTAGGTTTTCTATTTTGTTCTGCTGGTCTATGTGTCTGTTTTGATGCCAATACTATATTGTTTTGGTTGCTATAACTTTGTAGTATGTTTTGAAGTCAGGTAGTGTGATGTGATCAGCTTTGTTCTTTTTGCTCAAGATTGCTTTTGCTATTCAAGGTCTTTCATGGTTCCATATTAATTTTAGGATCATTTAGTCTAAAGATGTAACATCCCCAAGGTGGACGGAAATCTGCTTTCTTTTATTTTTGAGAAATGCTTGTAAAAGGCATTTGGTCATTTTACAGAAAACATGTAGGTAAGTCATAGAATTTATCAAGTCTCATGGGATAGAGTACAGGCAATTGACAATTTTTACTTTTAGAACCACCATCACTTAGATACCCAACAACAAAATCTGGCTGTTGATTGTTAAGTGAATCTGAATAGTTTTTCTAATGCCACATACTTTAATTAAAAAATAAAAATAAGTTGGGAAATGCATCTTATATCATTGTCCATTTCATCATGCTTTGATGTTGTATTATTAATCTTAATAGTTCCCAAAGGGTTTCTGGGAACTTAACTAACAATGGCTGAAATTTGCTACCCTATATAACTTCAGTGATACCACATACCATGTTAAATGACCAAAGGACATAGAAGAATCAGCTTGAATGCTGAAAAAAAGGACAGAAGAAGAACAGCTGAAGGAAATCTGGATAAGATTAAGTAAAGTACACATCTAGACACTGTATGTAACAAATCTATGCAGAGTTTTGAAAGTTAAGTTTTAATGGAAGTAGAACATACTTCCAGAAATGTACACTAATTATTGGCATACAGCTGGATGAATCGTCTTAGAAAAAACTACTCATGTAACAAGGATTAGAAAACCTCTTCATGACTCTTCCAGTCATTAATGTTCCTCTTCCCCTCCAAGGTAATGCTGTCCTGACTTCTAATACCACTTAGTAGGCTGACTGTAAAAAAGATTCCAATTTTTTATTCCTCCTGGGATCCATGCCCTTTGCTGTGTAATTTTATGATGCCTTCTTATTACAGTCAGGGAGTCTACCTCACCATTTTGTTCTGGGTTCATCCATGTGACTTGCTTGTTAGTAAATGTGATTTCTTATGTAGGCCAAAGTTTATTTACTAATGTGTTAGTTTCTCTCCAAGTCACAACAAGGCCTGACCCTGCTTGGCTTCCGAGATCAGACAGGATTGATCGCATTTAGGGTGATATGGCTGCAGACTAATGTGTTAGCTTCTAAATATGAGTTCTTTGTCATTCTTTTATTGTTAATTTCTAATTTTATTGATTATGTAGGGGAATAACACCTATATGCTATTCTTTTTTTTTTTTTTTGGCATGCTATTCTTTAATGAAGTTTTCTTTGTGGTCTTAAATGTGGGACATTTTTGCAAAGTTTTGCATGAGCTCAAAGGAATGCTTACTCTCTGTTGAGCATAGAAATGTCCAGATATAAATATATATTCAATAAATTCAAGTGTATTGAATACATTGGCCAGAACTTCAATGTGTTGTTCTCAATCAAGTGTTAACATTTGAGTTGAAGATCTCTAAATATTATTGCTGACTTATCCATGAAGTGCTGTCATTTGTCATTCTATAAATTTGAAAGCTGAAATAGTTGCTAATACGTTCTTGTAGCTCACTAACAACAACAACAACAACAACAAATAATAATAATAATAATAATAATAATAATAATAATAATAATCTTTTAGAGACACGGTCTTATTCTGTTGCCCAGGCTGGAGTATAGCAGTGGCATGATCATGGCTCACTTGCTGTAGCCCTGACCTCCTGAGCTCTTGCCTCAGCTTCCCAACTAGCTAGGACTATAGGTATGCACCACCATGGCCAGCTAATTAAAACATTTTTTTGTAGTGATGGAGGTCTCACTATGTTGCCCAGGCTGGCCTTCA
Source organism: Rhinopithecus bieti (assembly GCF_001698545.2). Lineage (NCBI taxonomy): Eukaryota > Metazoa > Chordata > Mammalia > Primates > Cercopithecidae > Rhinopithecus > Rhinopithecus bieti. The sequence continues at coordinate 1,688,584 of NW_016812222.1, read as the reverse complement.
ACTCCAGGCTTCATGCCATCCTCCCATCTGGGCTTCCCGAAGTCATGGGATTACAGGTGTGAGTCACTGTACTCAACCTCAAATATTTCTTTATCTGTATATAAACCATCTCTTTGCCATTTATTATACATTTTGCTGTGAATTCTTCTCTGTCACATATTAAGATTGCCACTCCAGTTTTCTTTCTTTTTCTTTTTCAGACAGGGTCTCACTCTGTTACCCAGGCTGAAATGTAGTGGCACAATCCCTCCCAGCTCACTGCAACCTCCTCCTGAGGCTCAAGTGATCCTGTGACCTCATCCTCCTGAGTAGCTGGGACTATAGGCATGCACCACCACGCGTGGCTAATTTTTGTATTATTATTATTATTATTATTTTTGTAGAGTTGGGGTTTCACCATGTTGCACAGGTGACTCCAGCTTTCTTTTAGGTTATATTTGCCTAGTGTGGCACAGGTATCTGTGCCATTTAGACAACATGCTATTTGAGATTTCCTTGTCTCATTTGAGAGTTTAAGCCTTTATTTAATGAGTTTAACCCATTTACACTTATTGTAAGTAAAATTTTATTGGAACTTATTTATTTTACCTTATTCTATATTTTCCATTTATTGTAGGTTCTTTTGCTTGCTTACTATTTTCAATTAGATGGATAAGGGTTCCCTTAGTTGGTATAAAATGTATTCATTTTATTTTTATTCTTATTCTATAAGCAATTGTATAAAGCCCATGTCCATAATAATCTACCTTTATTGATATTTAAAACTTATCAATAATTATATCTTACCTCTTACCAAGGCAAGTACTTTAGCAGTGCTCTCATATGCCTTGGCTTTCTCTCCACTGAGCTTTGCTCATCCCCTCCCTTAACCATGGTGATTATCTAAAATTTATGGGCAATTATCGGATACATTCTTTCTCTCTTTCTAGTCTAATTTTAAAGTCAACTAGAAAATTGCAAGTAATTGGTAATTCTTACCTTTCATATATCATTTACAACATCCTTCTGTATTTGTTTCTCTTTTTGAGTTTTTCCTCCAGTCTTTATGTGGCAAGCATTCTGAGTCCTTCTATGCTTGAGAATATTTTTTATTATGCCCCTATATTAAATAGCAGTGTAGATGGATATAAAGTTCTAGGCAAAAAGTTCATTTCATTCACTATTTAAAGTATTTAGTTTTTCTTTCACACCAGTGTTACCGTTGAGAAGTTTCCACAACCCAAATTTTCTAGGTTTTCATGAAAAGTTCATTTGAGTTTTCTAAAGCTTTTACTTTTGTCCTAGAAGGCAAGTGATTTTATCCAGCCATGTATGACCCACAGAGACTTAGAAAAGGTGCTCATGAAAAACAAAATAATACACTTACTCAACCTAGCAAATTGACTTCTAGGAACTTGTTTAGACATTTTACCCAAATATATAAAATATATGTGCAAAAGGTCAGTTGTGGTTTTGTTTGTTTTATCAAAGATTTGGTAAGATTTCATTTTACACTCAATAGAGATTAGATATATAAACTAGGATCTATTCACATGATGGAATAATATGTAACTTCCAGAAGCAAAGAGGCAAAATTTTATGTGCTGACAAGGAAGATGTTGAGAATATATTGCTGAATTTAAAAAATTTTAGAGCAATGTATAGTTACCTTTGTTGGTTAAAAAAGAAGTACAGGTACAATATATTTATGTGGATTAAAGGTTTTAAATGTCAGGCACAAGAGGAGAATGATACCTTGTCAAAAAATTATTCATGCCTTCATAAGTAGTAGTTTCAAAACTCTGGCCATTTGTTTGTGAAATCTTGCTGGAAATCATTAACAAAATCACAGACTTATAGTTGGAAAGGAGCAGAAAGGCCTGTACTTTCTTCCACATAGCTACTCTGCAGATACTTTTATCCCAGAATAGGAGTACAGGAACTTTGTATGAAGTGATAATAGAACTTAATGTCCAAGAAAGGCCTCAGGACTCATGATTTGGTAGAGATTAGAAAGACAACTGAAGTCAGACAGCCCCTCAGTTGGGTCATTGGTACATTGGCGCAAAGCACCATGTGCAATGTGGGATGCTGAAGTTACAGCTGAGTATGAAAGGGACTTCTTGTAGGACACCCTGCCCTACTTTACGGTTCCAGGGATCCTGGCCAGATACACATTCCCAATATGGGGCCTTAGGTTTGTCCTAGGAGGAAAGCATTCTGATAAATTCAGGCCTAGTTCAACCATCCCTAAAAACCCTATTTCAATGGAGGAAAAGGTATTAAGTCTTCCACGGACAGTTCGCTATGCTAGCTCTTTTTCCCTTCTTCCTTGATTCTGTTTACCTGGGAACATCTGGAACAGGACCAAAAATACAGTAAGAGCCAGTAGCAAGAATTTCATGATCTTTGAGAAGGATATGGCAGATCCAGGAGTTGAGAACATCCTGCAACAGGGCTCTGGACTCAGGTTTTTATTTGCTTCCATGGGGCGGAGTCCAGGGCATGAGTCATAGGTAATGATGCAAAGAGAGGTATAAAGGGACATTGATCCTTTGGCCAGTAGCATTAACTGATTATTCCCCACTCAGAGCTCTGTTCTAGATACACTGAGGGCAGGCAGAAGAATGGAAGAAAAGGTAAAACTGTCATGCAAGTATATACACAGAGGATCCACAAACCAGGAAGTCTCCCTTCCTATGGGAGTGTTGGGATCTCTACTCATAGCTCCTCTCATTCTATCCTAGCACTCATCACACTGCATCAGAACCAACTGAAAACTCCTTGTTTCCAGAGCCAGGGGCTTAAACTTAGGGAGGCTCAGAAAAGAATATTTTAGTATTCGTTTAATAATATTAATATTTTAGTCCTTTCGGCCGGAACCGCCATCTTCCAGTAATTCGCCAAAATGACGAACACAAAGGGAAAGAGGAGAGGCACCCGATATATGTTCTCTAGGCCTTTTAGAAAACATGGAGTTGTTCCTTTGGCCACGTATATGCGAATCTATAAGAAAGGTGATATTGTAGACATCAAGGGAATGGGTACTGTTCAAAAAGGAATGCCCCACAAGTGTTACCATGGCAAAACTGGGAGAGTCTACAACGTTACCCAGCATGCTGTTGGCATTGTTGTAAACAAACAAGTTAAGGGCAAGATTCTTGCCAAGAGAATTAATGTGCGTATTGAGCACATTAAGCACTCTAAGAGCCGAGATAGCTTCCTGAAACGCGTGAAGGAAAATGATCAGAAAAAGAAAGAAGCCAAAGAGAAAGGTACCTGGGTTCAGCTGAAGCGCCAGCCTGCTCCACCCAGAGAAGCACACTTTGTGAGAACCAATGGGAAGGAGCCTGAGCTGCTGGAACCTATTCCCTATGAATTCATGGCATAATAGGTGTTAAAA
>NW_016812222.1:1679046-1685003 GCF_001698545.2 Rhinopithecus bieti | reverse complement strand
ATATTTTAATATTCTTTTCTGATGCACATATTTTAACACATTAAAAAATCTTAAATCTGTTAAACACATCTTAATAAACCCATTTTTAGACAATGCATAACATCAGGATCTTTGAAATAAAATAGGTCAGACTTCCTTATTTTACAGATGGGAGCACTGAGGTCAAGAGAGGAAGAGTGACTAGCAGGCGGAAGAGTTGGGGAAAGGATGCTTATAACAGGGCCTGAAATGCCCTCTTCCCAGGGTAGGTGAAGGGCTATGGGAATGCTCCTTCTGACACAGGCCTCCTGGAAAGAGTACAGTCACTTCTATGAACCCCAACACACAGAGCAAACTTTGCATCCAGCTGTCACCCAGGATCTACCTCAGTGTTGTTTCTCTTAGGCTTCATTTTCACCCTCTATCAGCCCCTGTGGAAAGGAGTCATATAACCATATACTTACATGCCTGCTTGGCCACAGAAGAAGTAATAAAGCGTGAGAAGAGGGGCTTAATGTTATTTTTCTGAATAAATTTCCAGGTGGTTTATTTCCTTTGGTCACTTTTGTTTGTGATTGATTTCTGGCCTTAATGGACTATGGTCAGAAACAAGGGACTGATAATCTTTGGTTTTGGGAATTTAGAAATGATTTCTTTTTGCCAAAGAACTTGGTTCTTTCATATGATATGGGACAAAGTCCTCTATTAAATTAAGCTTTTCACTCCCTTAATCAATGTAAATATTCTTACTTATTTTCTATTTACTTGATGTGTAAAATACTCAGAGAACTATATTAAAATCCCCATGTGATTAAGCATTTAAACAAGTTCTTATATTTTTAGTAGTTTTTACATTACATACTTATTTTGTTGCTTTATTTCATGGTGCACACATTTCTATGTTGCCAAGGCTGGTCTTGAACTCCTGGCCTCAAGCAATCCTCTTGCCTTGACCTCCCAAAGTGTTGGAATTACAGGCATGAGCCATTGTGCCTGGACACTGTACTGTGTTTCTTCCAGAATTGCAGATGAGAAGTCTGATGTTGGTTTGATTCTCTTTCCTTTGTTGGTATCTTGCATCTTTTGCCTAGAAACTTCTGATATTGCCTTTTTGTCCTGGAAATACAATTTTAAAAAAAAGTAATTTGTGTCTAGATAAGTGCTTTTTCTCACAGATATCCCTGGGACTTGGTGAATCCTCTCAATCTAAAAACCCATGTTTTCCTTCAGTTCTGAGAAATTTTCTTCTATTATGTTTCTAATTGTAACTTCTACTTTTTTCTTTCTAATTATTGAGCTTATTATTTGTAGAGGTGGCAGGAAAGTGTTCTTTAAAATACTTTTCCTTCTTTAAGAGTGTAGCAGGTTTTCTCATGAAAGCATGAGGAATGTGCAGGAAGCATTACCCCAGCTAACAATTTTCATTTCATTGTATTTTGTTTTCCATTGTGAAATATCTTTTCCATTTCATCTTTTAGACCACCAATTTGTTACTACTGTGACCATCTTTTGTTTATTTATTTTAATACAATTTTATTTTATTTATTTATTTATTTATTTATTTTGAGACGGAGTTTCGCTCTGTCGCCCAGGCTGGAGTGCAGTGGCCGGATCTCAGCTCACTGCAAGCTCCGCCTCCTGGGTTTATGCCATTCTCCTGCCTCAGCGTCCCGAATAGCTGGGACTACAGGCGCCCACCACCTCGCCTGGCTAGTTTTTTGTTTTTTTTAGTAGAGATGGGTTTCACCGTGTTAGCCAGGATGGTCTCGATCTCCTGACCTCGTGATCCGCCTGTCTCGGCCTCCCAAAGTGCTGGGATTACAGGCTTGAGCCACCGCGCCCGGCCTATTTTAATACAATTTTAAACTGACCATAATGCTTTAAGTTATGTGCCTTTTTGTGCTTTATTTCTATTTCCTGGAAAGTCTGTGTTATGTTAAAAATTTAACTTTTTATGTGATTCTTCTATTAGTTTCTCTTGAAAGAGGATGTAGTAGGAGTAAACTGCTTTTGTGTGTACTTCATGACCCTTTGGGGAACTGTCTCTTGGTGGGGCTGCCAACCACAGGATCATAACTCCATAACCATTGGTGAGGACACAAGGGCCGTGGTGGGTGACTTAATCCTGGCGTTAGGATCTTGAGCAAAACAAACTGGGGTCACATGTCTTTACCCTAGAAGCAAAATTGTGGCCTTCCTGTCTTCAGAGAAGGAGATGTGCTCTTTCACTTTGACTCATATGACAAGGAATTACCTGACGATAAGTCAGTGCAGATTTTGGGCATTTAAACAGGTGAATGACCACAACTGCCCCTTCGTTAATAAGTGACAGAGCCAGGATTCAGATCCGAGTCTGTCTGACATCAGAGTTTTTGGGCTTAATCATTATGATACACTTTCTGCAAAATGTTCATCTTCTTTAAAAGGGACTATCCTCTCTTTGTCCAAGGCAATATTTCCCCTGAGCCTCTTGACACCATTATCTGTTGCTTCCTCTGGGTCTTTGTTCCATTAATCACTTCTCATCCCTTTGTATTTTCAACTTCTTACTCTTTATTGGATTCCTTTCCCCCTCAGACATAGTTCTCTTCTCTGCTCATTGTCCTGGTCTAGCCTCTGAAGAGTCAAGAGTAGCTGTCATTTAACCATTGTATAACATTGTGTCAATTTTTTTTCTTAGATGAGCCACCATTCTGGAAAAGAAAGATAAAAATATCTACCTTATTGTGAGGATTCATCACATTAAAGGCTCAATATATGACCAAAGATAGTACTGTTTTGTTTGTTAGATTATGAAGGCAAAGATGAATTCCCAAGCATAAGTTCCTAAGCAAAAGGGTATCGATGTTGAGTTCACCTCTCTCTTGTGTACAGATGCTAAATATTACTCCCCCATAGCCCAATTCCTCTATCAAAGTTATGGGAGCGAACAGTCAGGGAGCACCTCCTGATTTAGTCTTACCATGCTGAGGCTGCTGATACCTGGGGCATGACAAACATTTAATTATCTATTGCTGTATTATAACCAACCCTAATATCTTAGTGGGTTAAAATGATAATATAATTCCATTATCTCTAACAGTTTCTGTGGGTCAGGAATTTGGGAGTGGCTTGGCTGGGTGCTTCCAGCTGTGGGTCTCTTATGAGGTTGCAGTTAGATATTAGTTCTCTGAAGGCTCAACTAGAGCTGCAGGTTCTTCTTCCTCATGGTTGATGAGTTGGTGTTGGTTTTTGGTAGAAGATCTCACAGTTCCTATTCACAGGAAAATCCAGAAAAAGTGACTTTCAGGGAGTGAAAATCTCAAGAACCAAGACCATGAGGTGGAAATGACCTTAGTGAGTTTGCAGAACAGAAACATGGCCACTCTCTTTAAGCACGTCTATCTCTCTTCTTCATGAATGAACTCCCATTGCCTTCAGGGAAATGGTTTCATTCATACCTCAGCTCCTTCCTCAGTGCCTAACACACAGCTTTGTCATGGTGCCACATGTTCCCTTAGATGAAAATTCTTCTTCAGGCTCATCTTGTATATTTCTCGCCCAAGTGCTAGAGTCAGTCATTTCTCCAAGAAAGCCTGTTTCTTTTACTAGCGAATTTTATTAGAAATCAAGTTCTGGACACTAGATATTCCTATTGCTACAGGGGTGTCATTGCTTCTAGACTCTCTCAGCTGACAGAACAAAGAAATACATATGTGTATGTTAACTCACATCCCCAGGGAAAGTAACTTTATTAACTAGTATATGATGCTTATGTGCAGTCCTTTTTGCCTTTAGTCTTAGAGACCCCGTTCATTTCCCAAGTTAGTCAGGTCAGCTCTTATCCTCTCAACTCCTTTCAGTGTGATTACTTCTCACATCTGTAACCCAGTAAGAGTCTTTTGTCATGGTCTGCCTTCTATCCTGGGACTCCCTGACCTCCTAAACAATTTTTAAAATGTGCATAACTACTTTGCATACTTTGGGCTATAAAGTTCTATGGGTTTTCATAATGCATAATGTCATGTATTCACCATGACAGTGTCATACAGTATAGTCTTACCATCCCCTAAATTTCCTTCATTTCACCCTCCTTCCTCCCTCCAAGTTCCTGGAAACCCCTGGTCCTTTTACTGCTCTATAGCCTTTGCCTTTTCCAAATTACATATAATTGGATTCATACATTACGTAGCCTTTCATACTAACTTTCACTTGGATAAGAGCTAGAAGAATTCCTTGGAATACCAGGCAGAGCCTCTTGTCCTCTTCCCTTACTATCGCCCAAAGAGACAGTCTGTCTCTGTGTGGTGAACTGCCTGGAGCTGGGGAAGGGGTGACACAGACACTCCTGTGGTTACCACAACTGGGACTATGCTGGGTCAGACATGAAGCCAGCTCAGCACCGGGTCTCACTCAAGGCCTTTGGTGCCCATGGCCTTGCTGCTGCTGACGTTTACTCAAGGCCCAAAGGCTTTTCAGTCGGCAAATGGCAAATCCAGCCAGGCTTATGTCCTTTCCTTTAGGGCAGTGAGCTCCCCTCTGCCCCAGGGCAGATTCAGAAATGCCACTTGGGAACCAGGGTGTGGAGCTGGGAATCTACTTGGTGCTGTGCTCTACTGCAGCTAAGCTGGCACCCAAGCCACAAGACAAACTCCTTCCCACTCTTTCCTCTCCTTTCCTTATGCAAAAGGAGGGTCTCCCCATGGCCAACACTGTTCCAGGGCCATAGCAAGTAGTGCCTGGCTACTGCTGATGTTCACTCAAAGCTCAAGTGCCCTTCAGTCAGCTTGTGGTGAATGCTGCCAGGCCTGGATCTCTCCCTTCACGGCAGTGGGCTCCCCTCTGGCCCAAGGTGGGACTAGAAATGCTATCCAGAATACAAGGCCTGGAATCAGGGGCCCCAGGAGCCTGCTTGGTACTCCACCCCACTGTGGCCGAGCTGGTGCCCAAGCTGCAAGACAAAGTCCCCTTTAGTCTTCCCCCTTTTTTCCTCAAGCACAAGGAGTCCTTCCCCATGGCCACCACAGCTGGAATGTGCCGGGTCATACCTGAGGCCAGTACAGCCCTGGGTCTCATGCAAGGCCTGCGGCAAGTACTGCCTGGGTACCCCTGATGTTCATTCAAGGCCCAAGGGCTCTTAACTCAGCAGGTAATTAATCTTGTCAGGACTGAGTCCTTCCCTTTAAGGCAGTGGATTCTCTTCTGGCCCAAGGTGTGTTTAGAAATGTCATCCAGGAGCTAGGTCCTAGAATGGGGGCCTGGGGACTTTGCTTGGTGCTCTGTTCTACTGTAGTTGAGCTGGTATCCAAGTTGCAAGACAAAGTCCCCTTTACTCTCCCCTCTTCTTGCCTCATGCAGAAAGAAGTGTGTCTCAGAGCTGCACTGCCTGAGGTTGGAGGAGTGATGTGAGCACTGCCTTGGCTGCCTCAGCTGGTGTCTTCCTAGGTCACATGACCCTCAAGTCCACTGGCTCTGAGCCCAGCACAGCACCAGGACTTAGCCAGGAATTGCAGTCCTTGTGGTCTAGACTGCCTTTTGAGCTTATTTAGGACACCAGAGTGCTTTAGCCTGTGGTGGTGGGGCTAGGTGGAACTCAGGTTCTGACTGATGGATGATGGATGATTGGATGATTTGCCTCTGGCTAGGGGTGGTCTAAATGCTCCCTTCATGGGTGCCATCTGAATTCCACCTCATGTCGCTTTCTGCTGTGACAGGGCAGCACTGAGTTCCAATGCAAAGTCTTACAATCACTGCGCCCCCTTTCCCCCAAGCACACAGATTCTCTGCATCATGCGGCTGCTGCCAGGGGATGAGAGGGGAGTGGTGTTGGTAATTCAAGGCTGTCTTTCCCACCCTCTTCAGTGCCTCTTTCCTTGACATGATGTTAAAACCAAGTACTGTGATCACTCACTTGATTTTTGGTTCTTATGAAACTAGTTTCTTGCATGGTCAGTTGTTCAATCTCGTGTTCCTCTGAATGGGCGGGGGGGGGGGGGGGA
>NW_016812222.1:1621186-1676099 GCF_001698545.2 Rhinopithecus bieti | reverse complement strand
GGGGGGGGGGGGGGGGGGGAACAATTGTTAGAGGGTTCTATTCAGCCATCTTGCTCCATCTCCTCTCATTGTTAATTAGTGTATATCTCATCTGCTTTCAGGAAAATGAGTGGGGCTGTGCCTTGCGTGTTTGGGAACCAGGATTGGTGTACAAAAGATCCCAGAGACAAAAAGCTTTAACTTGGAGTATTGCTTGTCTTCAGTGTTGGGGAACTCCTGCTCCCTGGAGGTCAAATTTTCAAACTCCTGAGACGGAGTTTCACTCTTGTCGCCTAGGCTGTGGAGTGCAATGGCACGATCTCGGCTCACCGCAACCTCTGCCTCCCAGTTCAAGTGATTCTCCTGCCTCAGCCCCCCAAATAGCTGGGATTACAGGTGCCCACCACCATGTCTGGTTAATTTTTGTATTTTTAGTAGAGACAGAGTTTGTCATTGTTGGCCAGGCTGGTTTTGAACTCCTGACCGCAGGTGATCCACCCACCTTGGCCTCCCAAAGTGCTGGGATTATAGGCGTGAGCCACTGTGCCTGGCGAGTTCAAGTTTTAATTCACAGGATGTTCAAAGCAGTTGGGTAAGTGTTTTCTTTTCTGAATAGAATTTCATTTTTCATCCTTTTCTTTGGAAGTTAAGGGGTTGCTATGCAATTTACAGATGGACCAAAAATCTATAGTTTCTTCTGTTGTTTGATTGTGAGACTTATTTATTTATTTTTTTTGGTAGGTGACCAGATTTTTTTTATTACTCACATCAGTCTCCCCAGCATTTGGGGATCAGAGTTTTACTTGGTGGGTGGGGGGAAACCAGTGAGCCGGGAGTGCTGATTGGTCGTCAGGTCAGAGATGAAGTCACAGGGAGTGAAAGATGTCTTCTTGTGCTGAGTCAGTTCCTGGGCGCGGGAGGTGTAGGGGGATGGGGAGTGGGGCGGGGTGGGCACAGCGGTGAGACTTTTTCCTATGTGTGAGCCCATGCAAACTGAGAAAGAGGGAGTGGAGAATCCAAGAGGATTCTCTAATCCTACCAACATGTCCATTTTTCTGATGCTTTCTGATGCTGCCTAAATAGATGACAGTTGCAGAAGCCATGTGACCCTTGAATGTTGGTGTGGATGTGATATGACTGAGGAGAGAAAGAGGTTTCCTTTAAAAGGCATCTCTACATTAGATAGGTGAGCCTGTTTGTGGAGGTTATTGGAAAGGGTGTAAAGGTTTTATTAACTTTCAGGGAAAAAAATTTTAAATCAAACCCAAATTCCAAGTGCCTTAAATTTGTTAGCACTTCAATAAAAAAACTCTCCAGCCTGGGAGAAGGTGGCAAGTGTTTGAGGAGCTGAGCCATCAATTCCGTCTCAAAAAAAAAAAAACAAAACAAAACAAAAAGAAAACCCCAAAAATTAGCCGGGCGTCGTGGCGAGGCCCCTGTAGTCTCAGCTACTAGGGAGGCTGAGGCAGGAGAATGGTGTGTACCTGGGTGGTGGAGCTTGCAGTGAGCCGAGATGGCGCCACTGCACTCCAGCCTGGGCAACAAAGCGAGACTCTGTCTCAAAATAAAATAAATAAATAAATAAATAATAATTCTCAAGCAAGATTTGGAATGTATAGCTTTAGTAACCAAGCGTTCAGAAACTAGCCAAATAGACATTCTCCCTTGCTGTCAGCAATGGAATAGATGAGTTGGGTAGCAGTAAAGAGGAGTATATGAAAATATTGGACCATTCACAGGCTTCTTGCAACAAACCTTCCATGAATAAAACTACATTATGGAACTCTTTTCAGATATCAAGTGGAATTAGTTGTAAGGATATTGATTTTAGCATATTTGCATTTGGCATGAAACTTTTCCGGAGGACGGTGGTTCCCTAAGTGTTAAAATTTCCAGTAGTTTAGAATCCAGTTTAAACTGGAGCCAAAAAGTCCTGTGGACAGTGGCATTTTTCTAGGAGATGTTATGGGAGATGGACAGACTACTCCAGAATCAGACTTCAATTTATAGGTTGTTTGCAGTAGATATGAGGCTCTAAAGAAATCTCTTTCCAAGAAAAAGGAAGAATCTTACCTGCTAATCTTGAAACACTTGAAAGATACAAAGCAGAATTGAGCCCTACTCCCCAAAATGTGCAAACAGATGATATGCTTAACGATTTGGACACTAATGATTTGCACGTTGAATATACAAAACCACCTTTACACATGGCTCTTGGTGAAAGAAAAGTCTCTTTCACCACTAATTAAGTTTCCTCCAGTGGAACAAAGATTGACCACAATACCATGTAGTTTTGGAGAACTTCTATCTAATTCAAACGAAGAAGACATCTTGAGTAAGATCCATGATGCAACAGAATCTCCGTCTGACTTGGCAAGATGAAGCAATACGGAGTTAATATAACTATGATGTACTTAGACTGAAGCTATGCCACAGGATAGAAACTGACTTATAAGTTAAATACATGTTGGAAGTATAACACTCTTCTTCAAGGTCTAAAAAATTCTAAATGCCTTTTAGCGTCCTGTAGTATTTTTAGGTAAGGAAAGTATGTTGAATTATTTCTCTTTGTAGGGATATGGGGTTGAAATGTGAAGTATTTGGAAAGCAAATGTCAAGCAATGGGAAGCCATTTTGATTTCTTGAGTACACTTACAAGCATTAAGTAAATGACAAAAGTAGTAGTTTAATTTATTATAATTTCAGTTAATTAACATAAGGATGTGTAGTTTTTGTTGTACCTTCACTAAGTGCTTAGTATAGTAGCCACTGAAGTTACTGATCTTTCATTTTAAAGAAATATACTTTCATTGTTTTTTGTTTCTGTGTTTTTTTGAGACAAGAGTCTTGCCCTGTTGCCTAGGCTGGAGTGCAGTGGTGCGATCTCAGCTCACTGCAGCCCCTGCCTCCGGGGTTCAAGCGATGCTCATGCCTCAGCCACCCAAGTAGCTGGGACTACAGGCGCACGTCACCATGCTCGTCCAATTTTTGTGTTTTCAGTAGAGACGGGGTTTTACCATGTTGGCCAGGCTGGTCTCGGACTCCTGGTCTCAAGTGATCCAACTGCCTCGGCCTCCCAAAGTGCTGGAATTACAGGCATGACTCACTGCACTTGACCTTTTATTCTTTCTTTATGGGACATTCTGTATTAACCAGGAAAAGTGAGAAAGGCCTTGGCATGTGTAGTCAAGATGACAGATTGTAAGACTAGGAAAGCTCTAAACAGGCTGGATGATTATTCAAGTAGATTGATTTTGAGAAATGATGTTTGGTGGAATAAAGTGCATGTGATGATAAGTGAAGACTGGGGCAGAATGATTTTAGAAAAGAAAAAAGATGGAACTGTCATCTTTTCCTTTTAAGAAGGAACTTGGCCGGGTGCGGTGGCTCAAGCCTGTAATCCCAGCACTTTGGGAGGCCGAGGCGGGCGGATCACGAGGTCAGGAGATCGAGACCCTCCTCGCTAACACGGGGAAACCCCGTCTCTACTAAAATACAAAAAACTAGCCGGGCGTGGTGGCGGCGCCTGTAGTCCCAGCTACTCGGAGGCTGAGGCGGGAGAATGGCGGGAACCCGGGAGGCGGAGCTTGCAGTGAGCTGAGATCCGGCCACTGCACTCCAGCCTGGGCGACACAGCGAGACTCCGTCTCAAAAAAAAAAAAAAAAAAAAAAAAGAAGGAACTTAAAAGGAACTGTCGAACTACAAATCCATTCAGTGGGTGGTATAACGTTTATATTGAGTCTAATTTAGTCTAATATTTAGTCTTATATTTAAACTAAATATAAATCCTAGTTTTATATTTTAACAAAAATATAAATCAAAAATTTCATTAGTCTGTTTAAAAATATATTGTATGTATACACATATGTACATATCAAGATCTATTGAAGCTAATGAAAACAATAAATTTGAACTAAATAGAGGGGAAAAGATTGATAGATCAGAGAAAAGAAAGTTAAACTTAAGACATGTACTGTGTTCTCAACATGAAGTAGCAAATACTTCTTTGTTTTCTGTATACTTTGTACAGGTAGTCAACATTTTCCCCTTGAGAAATTGTGTTTTTTCATATCTCAAAAGAACTTTGACTCTCATTATCCACTTAACTTTAAATGCATTTTATAATGTAGACAATTATAAAAAGAATAATGATTCCCTTGCCTCTAGAGTAGCTAAAATTTCTAATGATCCTTCTCTTAACATCTACAGCGTTGATTATAAGGTACTAAAACTTCAGTTATTCACCCAGGCTAGATGGTGACCTTCTCTTGATCTCGTGTACCTATGCTCCTGTGTTCAACTGGCAGTGCTCACAGATATTCCCCTTGTCCAGCATCAGGACTCAAATTTAGACCTTCAGAGAGTGACAGGCATCTCTTGCATGCTGACCAGGTTTGGCCTTCACAGGTAGCTGTTCTTTTGCACCAAATATTTGCTCTTACTTTGCTTATGTAATCTCTGGCATGACACACATACAGAAAGGAAGACAGCATTTTAGTAATAATAAGCCTTGATTAGTATGCTTTAGAGTCTTTCAGAATTACTCAACAATATTGTAAAAGATATTTTACTTTATGGTGTTCAGGTAAAGAAAGCAGCTCATACTTCCATTTGGAGGCCTATGTAACTATTTAGATAGGTTTTTACATGTGTGAAATGTGGTCTAGATAAATGTATTTCAATGATTCTGTGCACGTTGTTAGGAAGGGCAGAACCATGCTCACATGTAAATATGTATGCAATGACTGTCTGCAGAAGGACTTGTATAATACCCTGCCTCTTGACAGTATTTGGGCCACACTGTACAAAACAATGCCTTCACAGCCTTCACTGTGAAATATTAATGGTTAAAACTCTGCCGCCTCTTCAGGGACCAATCACTGGAGAAGAAGAATTGTGTTAATCTTGAGCTAGATTATTGCAAGGCACTCAGGAAGTGTGCCGATGCTTCTTCACAAGAAGCCCTCTAATTGACCCAGAAGGGCAAGTCATTGAATACGCTTGGCAATGGATTTCATATCAAGTTTAGTCAGTGGAGATTTGCTCAAACCTGTCTGGAAAGGGCCCTACCAAGCACCAACTTCAAACATGGTGTCCAGCCCTGAGATATCTGCCTCCCACTGTAAGGAAATGTGTTCCTCACCTATTTAATAACATCTTGTTCTTAATTTGTGTTCTACTTTTAGGCACAGGGATAAATGACCCACTTCTTAACAATGTCTTAAAATTACCTGAACAGCTGAAGACCCACTCTGCCGTTGATCTCGCCCCTAAAATACCAGAGTTTTCAAATAACTTCTACACTGCTATAATGAATTCCACATTGAAACAATTACTGAAAATTTCCAATGAGACAGCATTCAACTTTGTTTCTGGTTGATCTTGCTTTGGACTTCACTGGTTTGTTCCTAAAAATTAGATTATCCTTCTTCATCTTCTTCCCATAAATACACAACCTATTTCTGCCAATAATGTGTTCATTTTCCCATCAGGAAATAGTCTTTATATGGGACATATCTCATAACATGGGAAGTTTGAGAAAAAATGTAAATTTTTTCCTTTCCTTCAAAGAAGAAGTTAATAGAGCTGACAAGAAGCAAAATCTTGTGGTTTGATAGTTGCTATAATTTTCCACAGAACTTTACAGATTGGCCATTGAACCTCAATTGTAAGGTAAAGAGTGTTCACTTTAAAAAATTAAGACTGAAATGGTAAGATTGTGTCTAGGTATTTTTGCTGTGCTTTTGAGTATGAGAGCCCAAATACACAGCATCAAGAAATCCATTCAATTATCTTACTTATATGTAAAAGACCTAAATGTTTTAAAATGCTTGCTCACATACCACATGGCACCAAGGGAGAAATTCCCAGGACTTTCTCTTGGGACAACATACATAACATTTGAATAGAGTGACACTGGTTTAACCTTGCAGGATTGGTGCTTCCCTGTTTCATCACCATGGTAGGAAAATACAGAGGTACCTGCCTTTTGTATAGTTGCTGGTGTTCCTGGCTTGTGAGGTTGTCAACAACAGCATTATATTAATCCTCATAATCGTACCCTGGATTGCACTAAAAATGTCATACTTGCAGAATATAATGCCATATCGTTGCTGGTGAAACTTACAACTTTAAGAAGGGTGCTCTGAACTCCCCCGATTATCCTGTGGAACTGACGGCATATCCTGTGGAACTGACGGCAGCTGTACATGAAGGTTGTGAGTTCCCCTGCCATATTCTGTAGGCTCAGCATTGGTGAATCCATTGCCAACCAGCAAGATTCTACAATGTAGTTCAGCCAAAAGAGTTTGGCCAAACACCTAGAAGAGTGAGGCATCTCAGGAATGTATACCACAGCCCTGTTTCAGAGGACTTCTTTGACCTCTTCTCAGTTCCCTGGCTATTCCTTCCTCTTTCTGCTCCACTTTTGCCATTCTTGATCACCTTGTTCTTTTCCATTGCCTTTGGGCCTTGAGCACATTTCTCTGAAAAGTTCGAAGCTTTGTCTTCTTCTCCTTCTTCTTTTTTCTTTCCTTAGAGAGAGGGTCTCCTTTCATTGCCCAGGCTGGACTGGCACAATCGTAGCTCACTGTAGCCTTGGACTCCTGGGCTCAAGCAATCCTCCCATCTTAGCCTCCCAAGTACCTGGGACTACAGGTGTGTGCCACTATGCCTGGCTAATTTTTAATTTTTTTGTAAAGATGGAGTCTTGCCAGATTGCCCAGGCCAGTCTCAAACTTCTGGCCTTAAGCAATCCTCCCACCTCTAACAAAGTGCTAAGATTACAGGTGTGAGTCACCACACCCGGCCTAAAACCTTATTTTGACCTTCTGAATGGCTGAAACATTCTTGCAGGAGATGTGTCTTGGGTCAGGTTCTCTGAAAGCAGATTGGGAGAGATTTTCATGTAGGAGGTTTATACAACATCTGTAAGGAAATGAAGAAGCAGGATTGGGCAAAGGGAGAAGTTAAATTAGAAAGCAGTTGGCTGGGCGTGGTGACTCACACATGTAATCCCAGCACTTTGGGAGGCCGAGGCGGGCGGATCACGAGGTCAGGAGATCAAGACCATCCTGGCCAACATGGTGAAACCCTGTCTCTACTAAAAATGCAAAAATTAGCTGGGCATGGTGGTGCGTGCCTGTAATCCTAGCTACTTGGGAGGCTGAGGCACGAGAGTAGATTGAATCAGGGAGTCGGAGGTTGCAGTGAGCCGAGATTGCGCCACTGCACTCCAGCCTGAGCAACAAGAGCAAAACTGTCTCAAAAAAGAAAAAAAAAATTTAACACTTTTTCACTTCTGTTTTCTTGCCTTTGAAATATACAGTATTGTAATGGTGCTGGAAGAAACCATTCAAATTTAGCGGTGACATTTATAGAATGCTGCATCATTTGCAACCTTTACTAATGAAAATTAAAAGTTCTTACATGGATATTAAGGAGCAATGCATACTGGAAAAAGAAATCTGAAAAAAAGGAACTAAACCATCTTCTACAAATTCACGTCTAAGTAAAGTGCCACTGAGTGGCAACAGAGAGGGGCACTGTGAGTGTAAAACATGACATGCTCATGTTTTCTTTATTGAAAACTGTCTTTTGTCTTTTCTATATTGTGAGTTTTAAACTTGCATCTCCCTCCCCCTGTTAGTGATCATTGAGATTCCAGCACCTGTCCTTGAAACTATAAACCCTACTCACTGTTGGTGAAGTAAATTTCAACAAGGAGAAAATGTTGTTCCTCCTCCCATGCAGTTTGTGAGGAAAGCAGGTAATATTTAGGTTGATAAAACTATTCTCATGAAGATTCATGCTAAAAAAGAAGTTTTGTAAAACACCCAGACTTCAAAGTTTGTTGCTCTGCCCTATGAAGTTAACCTTAACCTCCATGAGGTCTGTAATTCCACTTGGTTGTCCTATTTATTATGTTTGTCATATTTTCTCTTTTCTCAAAGATAAGAAGCCAGATGGCGATTACTGCATCTTCCAACTCCTCCCGTAAAAACAGAACAAACAAGTATGATGACCCCAGAGGTTTCTTATCTAAACCAACATTGGACACATTTAAATTAATAATGGGTATTAAGAAAATATTGATACATTATTATTTTATAAATATTTCTTCTGCTGTCCTCCATCCTACCCTGACTCTGTGAAGAAAATGTACTTTGTTCAAGACTTCAGATAAATCTGCATTCCCATCCTTGTTCTCAGGAGCTGCACGAGCTTGGGAAGGTTAACACCTCTCCTGGAACTTCCGTTTTTGTATTTATATCTGTACTTACTGCCCACGTTGGGTTTAGGACAGAGCCTGACACAAAGTAGTTGCTTCTGTCATCTTCCCTCTTTTCTTGCTACCCTCAATTTTTATTCTCATCTCTGCTTTCTTCTTTGTTCCTATGGTGCTTAGCACAAGACTGAGTGCATAAGTGCTCCATAGCTCTTACACAACAGGAGGGAAGGACAATTTATTATTTTAAAGGGTCTCTTAAAAAATCCCTTTTATTATTTTTTGTGTCTTACACAAAAGGACAAATTTTTTTTGGGGGGGGATGGTAATGACATTCTTTTCTTAGCTTTATTGAGGTATAATTGACAAATAAAAATTTGTGTATTTAAGTTGTACAACTTTGTGTTTTGATATATATATACATTATTAAGTGATCACCACAGTCAAGCTAATTAACATATACATTACCTCACTTAGTTATTTTTTTCTTTCTTTTTTTTTTTGTGGTGAGAACACTTAACCATCTACTACCAAATATCAAGCATATAATACTAACCGTAATCACTATACTGCATATTATCTTCAGAACTTACTCACTTTGCATAATTGAAACTTGGTACTCTGTGACAAATATCTCCCCATTTTCCCCATCCCCCACACTGGCAACTACCATTTTACGCTCTGCCTCTATGAGGCTGACAACACCATTTGTTGAAGAAAATACCCATTACCCAAGGGTATGTTTTTGGCATCCTTGTTGAAGACTAGGTGAGTGAATGTGTAAATTTGTTTCTAGAATTTCTATTCTGTTCCATCGTTCTGTCTGTTTTTATGTGAGTACCATGCTGTTTCATTTACTGTAGATTTGTAATATATTTTGAAATCAGGAAGTGTGATGGATTTGTTCTTTTTGGGGTCTTTTGTAGTTCCACATGAATTTTAGTGTTTTTTGTTTGTTTGTTTCTGTGAAAAACGGAATTGGAATTTTGATAAGGATTGCATTGAATCTCTAGATCACTTTGGGTAGTATGGACATTTTAACAATATTAATTCTTCCCATCCATGAGCATGAGGTCTTTTCATTTACCTGTACCTTCTTTAATTTCCTTTGTCAATGTTTTGTAATTTTCACTGTACAAGCCTTTCTCCTCTTTGATTAGGCTTATTATTAAGTATTTTATTTTTTTGTTGCCATTGTAAATATCATTGTTGTCTTAATTTCCTTTTCAGATTGTGCATAGAAATCCCACTGATTTTTGTACGTTGATTTTTATCCTGCAATTTTACTGACTTAGTTTCTTAGTTCTAACAAGGTTTTCTTGTTGAGTCTTTATGGCTTACTACATATATAAACATGTCATCTGTAAACAGAGATAAATTTACTTCTTCATTTTAAATTTGGATGCCTTTTATTTCTTTGTCTTGTCTAATTGCTCTGATTAGGACTTCTAATACTGTATTGGGTAGAAATGGCAAGAGTGGGCCTCCTAGCCTTGTACCAGATCTTAGAGAAAAAAACCTTCAGTTTCTCCTCATTGATTATGTTAGTTTTTCAATTCATTGATTATGAATAATATAGGAGTCTCTCAAGTGTGTTGGAATTCTGGTCTTCTTTTAGGATTCTGGTCTTGTGTAGGGTGGCCAGCAACTGAAGCCTGGTTTCAGGCAGCTTGATGAAGTTATCCTCATGTTCATTTCATGTTAGCATCTCTTCGTGGCTTTCTTCCAAGGGCTTTTTCAGTGTTGAGAGCCTTTCAGTGTTGAGGTCTTTTCGTTGTTGAGATTCAGTATGGGCTTTATTGTGTTCAGGTCCTTCTATACCTATTTTTTTTTTAAGAGATGGTTGATATGATTTCAATCTTCTTAAATTTCTGAAGACTTGTTTTGTGACCTAGCATGTGATTTATTCTGGAGAATGTTCCAGGTGTACTTGAGAAGAATGTGTAGTCCTCTGCTATTGAATAGAAAGTTCTATGTCTGTTAGGTCCATTTAGTCCATAATATTGTTCAAGTCGGCTCTTTATTAATTTTTCTGTCTGTATATTCCATCCATTTTTGAAAGTGGAGTATTGAAGTCTCCTACTATTATTGTATTGTTGCCAGTTTATTCCTTCAGATCTGTCTACATTTGGTTTGTATAATTATGTGCTTTGATGTTGGGTAGGTTTATATTTATAAGTGTTATATCATTCTGTTGAATTAACCCTTTTATCATTATAAATGACTTTCTTTGTCCCTAGAGACCCTTTGATCATTATAATGACTTTCTTTGTCCCTAGAGATAGTTTTGACTTAAAGTCTATTTTGTCTGATATAAGTATAGCCACACTTGCTTTCTTTTGGTTACCTTTTACATGGAATATTTTTTTTCCATCGCTATACTTTCAGTCTATGTGTGCCCATAAATCTGAAGTAAGTCTCTTGTAGACAGCATATCATTGACTTTTTTTTTTTAAACCCATTCATGTACTCTCCCTTTTTGATTGGGAAGTTCAATTCATTTACTTTAAAGTAATTATTAATAAGTGAGGGCTTTAGATATTTTGTTACTCATTTTCTGAAAGGACAAATGATTTTCTCTTACTAGGAGAGAAAGCCCACTTTTGTTATGGATGCTGGCCAGTATCTCACTTCTCCATTCTAATGTCTAGATGGAATACATATTAAATGTTGTATCTCTGTTACGTTGACTTCAGATAAATTGCCTCTCTCTATGTTTTACTGACCAAAACCCTACCATGCTTCAGAAGCTAATACAGTCAAGAGTTCAGACTTGCTGCAAAAATTATTTTGCATCCTTCATAAATCAGCCACCTACTTCTCCTGGGCCTTGCAGCTACAGAGTTTCATATCCTGACCTTTGTCAACCTTTGGAACCTGCTTCATGGAACTCAAATAATATAGGACTCTCTCAAGTGTGCTGGAGTTCTGGTCTTTTTTTAAGATTCTGGTCTTGTGTAGGGTGGCCAGCAACGGAAGCCTGGTTTCAGGCAGCTTGATGAAGTTATCCCCATGTCCATTTCATGTTAGCATCTCTTTGTGGCTTTCTGCCAAGGTGGATTTAAGAGGTTGCTGCTTTTGCAGTGATGGGAAAGTGGAAGACTTGGGAATGTGTCAGTCAAGGCTGGCACTAATACGTTTGTCACTTAATATACTATTGCCTGTTGTCTGTCAGCTTCAAATCCAACCATCTATGTTCTACTTTGCAATGCTGAGGCTAGCACTCTACAAACAGGGGTTCTCCTTTGCAGAATATTCCCTTAAGCTCTGCCAACAGGGAGTGCCAGAAGCACATTTCAAAGTTGGAAGGGGGAAGAACTCTTTCCTATTTACTTCCTAAGGGCTTCCTATTTATTTCCTGTTGCCAACAGCATCACTCATTCTTGCTTCTTCACTCCAACGCTAGGAGGGCATTCCTCTAGCACAGCTGAATCCAATTTGCAATTTTCCAACTCAGAGAGCCAGCGTCATGATGCCTCATAGAGGTACTAGTTCTAGCTGAGCAGAGCTCCTTCCTCAGAGATCTGAAATTTAGCTCTGCAGGTCTCTTCCTCCAAGCTTCTAATTTATTTTTAATGGTTCCAACCTTTTTTCGTGTTATTCCCGCTCTGGAATTGGTAGCTGATTCCTGCAGTTGCTACCTCTGTGATAACTGAGTGTCCTCTTTTTATTTTTTTAATTCATAAATGCCTACATAACAAATCTTTATATTAAAGTTAATATTAAATTTATTAACATTAACACTAATATTACACTTAAATGTTAAATAATCTCTGTTATGATAACTGATAAAACTCTGACGCATACAATATGCAATTAGATGAAGGGTTAGGGGCAAGAGATTGAGTCCCAGTTGAGGAGAGGAAGGGATCTCTGAGAGATTATGTTGGACATCAGCGATGAATTTTGTTGGACAGTGGGAAGGGAGCATGCAATTAGGGAGATATTTGGAAGATGGTTCAGGATAAATACTAGGTAAGGAGTTGTATTGGGGGAATTAGAATTGGTATGAGGTGGTCTGGAGAGGGGGTGAAATTTTAGGCCAAATGAATCTGGATATAGGGATTAGGCAGGGTGATGGGCTGAACTGGGGCTAGTGGTAGTAAAGTTAGGTTGTGGTTGACTTGGGGTTAAACATGGATAGACCTTGGGTAGAGCAGGGTTGGAGTTCGGAGTTAAGATTGAAACAGAGTTTAGGCTCAATTTGAACAAAAGTGTGAGTGATCAGAACTTGGGATTGGTCTGTAGTTGTGTGGAACTTGAGTCTGTGTTAGGCTTAAGTGGAGCCATGTAATCAGGTAGGTCTGGGTCTATTAAAATTTATGCTGTTGCCTCCTCCAAATGAAAATATTCAGAGGCCTTTCTCCGTAATTTCCCAAATTCCTTGGGTGAGAACTTCATAAGCACTGAATGGTTCAAATGTTAGAATTTGGAAGTTGGGTAGAGGAAGAAAAAGGGCTGGTATGTTCAGAGAAGGCACCTCTTGAAGCTGAGCATTTACACAAGAATACCCTGACAGTAGTTTCTCCCATCCCTCCACTATTTCAAAGGCAACACAATCATCTTTTGTCCTTCTCGTCTCCCTCATCCAGACTCTCTTTTTTCTTCCGCTGCTCCTCAACTCTCTCTACTTGTAGAAACTAATCACTGCCAGTGGTTTTCTTTTCATTTTAAAACATATCCCACCAACCAGTAGACTGTTTTGTGAAGAAGATGAAGATGGGGAAACTGAACCTCAGAAAGGAAAGTGACCTGACCAAGGCATTCAGTGGGTCACATACAATGGTGAAATTCAAAAGAATCTTCTTTTGACTATCAGACTGAGCAATGAGGAAATATTAGAAGTAAAAATAAATTGATATTGGCGATACAAAGTATGGTGGTTCAGGCAATATGGAACTCAAAAAACCGTGGTAATAAGGAACTTAAAAAAGGTGCTGACATTTGCTTTGACTGATGCAGCCGTGTGTCTCTGTCTGGATGGAAAGAGAGAGAGAGAGAGAGAGAGACTACCTTCCTGCAACTCTGTGTCAACATTTTGCCCATTGCTCTGGTGGATACTGAGAGAGTTTTGAGTATTTTGTAGTAGTCTTCCTACTCAGGGCAATTGGGAGAGGGCAGTCCCTTCAGATTGGGGTGGAATTAGATTAGGTTTGAGTTTCATCCTGAGGAGGGCTCCCTGCAGCTCTTACTTCTCCCTATTTTTGCGAGGCCTGCTGAGAAGGCATGCCAGGCAGCAGGGAGGAGTCCCCTGTCTGTTTGGATGTGGGATGGGACATACAGGGGCACTGTGATTCAAATGCAGCAAGGACTGTAAAAGGTTTTGGTACTTTTCTGGGATCTACCAGGAGGCCAGCAGATGTAGCTACGGTTTTGGGTTTCTGTGGGAGGCCATATACTAGCCTGACACAAAACTTCAGAGAAGAAAAACAAATTTTGTTTTTTTGCTGCCATCCTGATCCAAAGAAAATAGAAGAAATAATTTTTAGTTTATTCAAATACTTATAAACAAGGGATGACTTTGAGCATTGTTTATATATTGGAATTATTTTTAGTTTATTTAGGTACTGAAGAATTTATTATGCCTAGCCCTTTGTAGAAGGATAAGCATGAAATGAGTGCTAATAAATAAATGTATTGTCAAGGGATAGCATCACTGTGGAGGAATTTCAATAACGAAAATGCTGAGAACTTATGGTGACAGCTGTGGAGGAATTCACTTACTCCATTTCTTTTATGAAGATGGTTGCACTTGAAACTTTATATGTGTATATACCTGAGTCTTCTTGCGTGCACTGTATTGAAAGTTATATTGAAAACGTTGGTAAGTTTGAGTATGTAAAAATGTAAGAATTTCTCTCCATCAAAAGATACCCTAAAGAAAGTAAAAAGGTAAGCTACAAACTGTAAGGAACGTAAGTGTTCTTTGGCAGGCAAATAGATAAATAAATTGTGGTATATTCAAAGAATGAGCTACACATCAGGAAGAAGAAGTAAAATTCAGCTACACACAACATAGTTGAATTTTAATAATAATATATTATGGATTGTAAAAGACAAATCTTAGATGACTATGTATACCAAAGAAGACTTTAGTACCTCTGTTAAAAATAAAACTATTTTTTCCCACCCTCCCCAAAATAAACAATAACAATTACCATTATGCTATTTTGAAATGCAAATAAATATGTTAAATTCTTGGGGAGTGGATAAGGAAAGGCAGGATGTGTGGGATTTTAGAGGAATACAGAAGTATTTAAATGTAAGTTATTGATGCTATTCTAGCTCTTGTATTTGTGAAGGACTCATTATTTTAAAAGAAATAAATGAATAAAACATTAAAATAAATAAACATAAAAGAGGGCTATAAATATGCCAAAGATTTTGATGGACCAAGGATAATGGTATGCACCTCTGGTATACTGGAAAAGAAAAAAAAAAAAAAACAAAAAATCCCCACAAAACCTATAGAGCAATGGATATCACAGCCGCAACTGGCATTATCTAGAAAGGAGTCAGCCTTCTCCAGGTAAGTTTCACTATGTGGAGAGATGGTGTGGTACAATGGATGTAGTTGAGGGTTTGGGATATGAATGTTGGCTTTATTACTTACTATTTAGAGAGACTTTGCTGGAAATTTCTAAGCACAAAACCAGTAAACAGCTATGAAGGATTAACTACTGAAATTTAGTTACTTCTCTATGGCAAAATGTATCATACCCAAATTAAAAGGGAAGTCCAACCCTGGGAAAAGATTTAATTACTTCTTTAGTTCAGAGAGGAGTTCTCTGGTGGGGTGTAAGATAATCTTATGGGCAGTAAAGTACTTACTTGAAGGAGATTATAAAGTGACACTGTCTAATTTATAAGGGGATGAGGAAACCTAAGTTTGAAGAAAACTCAAGTTGCACATAACCTTGAGGTTCAGACATATTTAGACTTGTTTGGAAAAAGCAAAAGAGAGGATACTGGTCAAATAGCAACCAAATTTCAAGAATGAGCAGAAAGAATCCTTTTTCCCTAGTAGCCATGCTGAGCAACAAAGCTTAACATTGGACTTAAGCATTTGCCTTGAACTCCATGGCAGAGTGAGTACTTTTCTGCTGAAAACATCTCTAAAATGGATATTTTTTCATGTTTTCTTAAATGATTTCATAAGCTTGCAAAAATTAAATAATATGGAACCAAGAAATTGAATTGAGAAGGGAATCCTTTTAAGAAAAGAAACACTGAAACAGTTTCACCTTGAATATGAATAGCAAGGGACATCTACATATTAAATGACTTCTGATGTGATGCAGTATAAAGAACACAGCTTCAGCTCTGATACATTTTTGCCAAGAGTATTAGCTTACATCAATAAAGCCGTTAGAACTAACTTCCTACCTACATGATATATTGGTGAACAAGCAAAAGGAAACTAGAAAATCAGAAGGTGGATCAGTGGCTCAATGTCTTCAACAAATCAGTGTGACAAAATGGGGACTGTGCTAGATTAAAAGAGATTGAAGGGAAATAAAAAAATCACACACAGTCATTTAAGCATACCAGCTTCACAGAACATTTCTGGCACAATTGGGGAAATTTGAATATAGCCTGGGTGTTAAATATGAACAAAATGCATTAAAATTGAAAAATGAAGATTATAAATGAAACAAAGCAGATTATGAAACAATGTGTAGTGAGATTTCATTTTAATAAAACGTATGCATACAAAAAGATCTAGTAATATATAATAAGATGTTAACTGTGCCAATCTCTAGGTAATAGTGATATAGTGTTTTTATCGTTTCATTTTTTGCTTATCTGTATTTTAATATACAATAAAATATACCCCTTTTGATATAATATTAGTTTAAAAATGAGTTAAGCATTAAATTTTAGATGCTAGAAAAAGAGCAAGAGGATATCTGGAGAAACCAAGAGAAATAACATAGTAAGTTCAGGCATTTCATTGAATTTAATCCAATGGACTATAATAACAACAAACACCCTGGAATATAAATAACAGAACTGGAATATTAATTCTTGCTAAATATAATAAAATAAACAGATTTTGTATAATCTTATGAAGAAAAAAATGGAAATAATTAAAAACAGTTTAAAAGCTGGAAATAACTATAGACACAACAGAGATTAAGAATAATAAAACTCTATTATGAGGAAATAAACATAATACATTTGAAAAATCCTTCAAGGAAATACAATCCATCAAAACTAGCACTGGAAGAAGTACAAACCTGAGAAGATCAACCAAGCATAAAGACACTGAAATGGTACTGACAGGCCTCCCCCTCCCAGTAAGCCTCAGACTCATAATTGCTTTGCTTAAAATAGTTTATGTTCTTTTGTCTTGGAATAATTATTATTAATACTCCCTTTATTCTTTAATGTGTCCTAGTTACATAAATTATAGAAGAATTGTATAATACCCTTAGATCTAGCAAACTTTGAAGGAACAGTTAATTCTTATATTGCACAAATTGTTCCAGAAAATAGAGGAAATGTAAAATCTGCGTAAATGATCTTAGGAGGTCAGTGTTATCTTGACTTCAAAGGTGGGTAAAAACAATAAAAAAGAGAAACAATAGGCTGTAGCTCCTCTGCATATATATGCCAGAATCCCAAATAGAATAGTGAATAATGGAACCTAATAACTGTGTTAAAAATATACTTCCTGTATAATCAATTAGGATCTATCTGGAAACTATGAGGATGAATAACATCAGAAACTCTAACAATGTAAATCTCTACCTTAATAGACAAAAGGAGAAGAATTATATGATTCTTAAATAATACATAGAAAATATTTTATACATTTCGAAAATTAAGTATAGTAGAATATTTAGCTAATTAGGAAGAAACGAGAACTATCAAACATGCTAAAGATTAAATGCCAAAATTTTGTGGCAAATGTTAGATTTATTCAGGGAACTGTAGATATAGTCCCTTTAAAATTGGGAAAAAAACCCAAGGACTCTCATTAATAATGCAAATATTTATTACAACAGTGGAGGGAAAGTCTGCCCTTGCTTTTAGGAAAAAATAAGAAATAAGTTCAAGGACTAAAAAGGAGGAGCTAGTTCCACAGACTGTAGAAATCGATAAACAAATTCAAAGATTTATAGAAATGGGCAAAGAATAGCCAATATAATTGTGAAAAACAAAGTTAGAGAATTTACAATAGTGGATATTAAGAGTTATTATAAAGCCATAGTAGTTAGTAAAATGTACTACTGATGCAAATATAAAGAAACTAAGCAACAAAATAGAAAGTCTAGAAAGAGATCTAGTCATATATGATTCCATGAGAAAAGTAGAACAATAGAGTAATGGCAGAAGGATGGTATTTTCAATAAATGGTTATCAGCTGGTCTTTCCTTCACATCTAAAATCAGTTCCATGTAGATAATAATAATAATAAAACAATAAAGTTTCTGGAACAAACACAGGAGAATATGTTTATGACCTTGGGGTAAGTAAAGATTTCTTAACCAAGACACAGAATGTACCAACTATAAAGAAAGAGATTGATAAATTAGACTTCATTAAAATTAGGAACATCTGTTGAACAAAAGATGCCATTAAGAGGCAGAAAAGGCCGGGCGCGGTGGCTCAAGCCTGTAATCCCAGCACTTTGGGAGGCCGAGACGGGCGGATCACGAGGTCAGGAGATCGAGACCATCCTGGCTAATACGGTGAAACCCTGTCTCTACTTAAAATACAAAAAACTAGCCGGGCGACGAGGCGGGCGCCTGTAGTCCCAGCTACTCGGGAGGCTGAGGCAGGAGAATGGCGTGAACCTGGGAGGCGGAGCTTGCAGTGAGCTGAGATCCGGCCACTGCACTCCAGCCTGGGCGGCAGAGCGAGACTCCGTCTCAAAAAAAAAAAAAAAAAAAAAAAAAAAAAAAAAAAAAAAAAAAAAAAGAGGCAGAAAAGTAAAGCCACAAAATCGTGGCAGCTATTTCCAAAACCCATAGCCAACAAAGATCTTGTGTCTTGAATACATAAAGAAATTTTACAATTCATTAAGAAAAACTCAGACACGCACGCCAAGAACAAAGAAGCCAAAGTGTTGAATAGAACATCCGAATGACCCGTAAATATGTGAAAAAGCTCTTAATTCCACTGATCATTAAGGAACTACAAATTAAAACCATAATGAGCTACCATTATACACGGAGATTAGCTAAACGTAATGAAGATGAACAATATCAAGTATCAGTGGGGATGTATTAAAATGGTACACCACTTTGGGAAGCTATTTGACAGCAGATTAAAAAGCTGATCACATGCATATCTATGACCTCTCAATTTCCCCAATAGAAAGGCCTACATATGTGCATAAAAACGTATGAACAAGAATGTTCGTAGTAGCATTTGTAATGGCCCCAAACTAGAAAGAACCCAGTGCTTGTCATCAGTAGTATGGATAAGTTAGTTATGGTAATGGAACACTATGCCATAATAAAAATGAGTGAACAATTGCTATCTCCACACAACATGGACAAATCTCAAAACATAATGAGTCAAACTTTCTGGAGACTACCTTTAATAGTAGAGTTACAGTCCATTAAGTCACTGATGCTTTTCTCACTATCAAAGCACGTATCCAGGTGTGTCACTCCTTCCTGTGACAGTGATGTGAGTTATCAGCAACACCTGGTAGTGTCCTTCTCAGCACTATGGTAATCTAGCCTGCCACTGGATAAGTTCAGTGTAGATTTGTCTCCTAGTCTCTATTAGCAACACACCGTTTCAGGGGGATTCTTCCATCGCTTGGCCACACGATGGCGTAATGAGCCTAGGGAAATAAGAAAACTGTGTTTTCCATTATGTAAAGTAACAGGCTAGGCTTCACTGCTAAACACATAGCGTTTCCAAACATTAACTCAACAGGAGAAATATGTTTGCTAAAGGGGAGTTAACCTTAATTTTCATAGAACAAACACTAAGCCTCCGAGTCACTGTAAGCCGGTGGCTTTATTTAATGTAGCCAAATGTGTTTTTTTGTTGTTTCTTTTTTTTTTGAGACGAAGTCTCCGTCTGTTGGCCAGGCTGGAGTGCAGTCGTCCGATCTTGGCTCACTGCAACAACCTCTGACTCCTGGGTTCAAGCGATCCTCCTGCCTCAGCCTCCCAAGTAGCTGGGATTACAGGCGCTCTCCACCATGCCCAGCTAAGTTTTGTATTTTTTGTAGAGACAGGGTTCCACCATGTTGGCCAGGCTGGTCTCAAACTCCTGGTCTCAAGTGATCTGTCCACCTCGGCCTCCCAAAGTGCTGGGATTACAGGTGTAAGCCACTGCACCTGGCATAGTTTAGCCAAATAATTCCTTAGAGTAAGTTTCATTTGTTCCGTTTGTCCAGAAAACTGGGGATGATAGGAAGCATAAATTATTGGTATTTGTAGGTTTTTACTGAGCCCCTGATTTGCCACAGAGAAAGTGATTTCCCATGTCAGATTCTCCATGTTCAGGAATTCCAAAGACTGGGATGTCATAGTTTAGTAAGGTCTTGATCACCATTTGAGCACTTGCTTGAGCCAAAGCAAATACTTCTGGCCACCCAGGCATCATACTAAAGAGTATTTCTTAGCTTGTGATGACCGAAGCTCTATAATATTCACTTGCCACCGGGTCCTAGGAACTTTGGCCTGAGTGGGCTTCCTTGGCTTGCCTTAGGTATTCCTTGTAAAGAAATTTGCTGACAGACAGCACATGCTCATATTATTTACCGAATTATTTGACCTTATTACAGGAGTGGTAAGATTCCAAGATTTCCAGTATATTCCTTTTGTTTAAGGGATATTGCTGGTTGGATGGCATGAAAAACCAGTTCAGGAATATCTCATTGGGTAATTCCCATATTTTCTATGGTGCTCTTTTTAGCTCTCCTTGATGCCTAATTTTCTAATCTGGGGGGAGTTTCATATTTCTGAAACCATGAATAGGACTCCCCATAGATGTGATGGGACTTCAGTTTCCCCAGTCCAAATCTTAGTAGCTATTTTCATGTAAATTTATTTAGATGTTTCATCTTGTCTATGAGTTCTACAATGAGCATAAATCTGTTGGGAAAATTGCAATGACTCTAATAAATCAGTCCATTTCTGTGTGATATTTTAGTTCTCGTTAATGTTAGAAAACCTCTGTTCTTCCAAATTTGGTCTGTAAATATGACATGTCCCAAACACATATTTGCTATCAGTATAGATATTGACTATACCTATATAAAGATATGGCTAATTTAAAAGTTCATGTAATAGCTGAGTACTACTGCTTGCCTGCTTTTATGTTTGTGAGAACATCAACCTCTATCGCCTCATGAAGACAGATTGCCATCAGTGAAGTGGTGACCTGAAAGTACGCCATTGACACTGTGCATCCATGGAGTGAACTTGAAAAAGTGTGTCCCTCATGGATGAAGCTGGAAACCATCATTCTGAGCAACCTATCGCAAGGACAGAAAACCAAACACCGCATGTTCTCACTCACAGGTGGGAACTGAACAATGAGAACACTTGGACACAGGGTGGGGAACATCACACACCGGGGCCTGTCTTGGGGTGGGGGGAGTGGGGAGGGATAGCATTAGGACAAACACCTAATGTAAATGATGAGTTAGTGGGTGCAGCACACCAACATGGCACATGTATACATATGTAACAAACCTGCACGTTGTGCAAATGTACCCTAGAACTTAAAGTTCAATTTAAAAAAATAAAAACAAAAAGTGCGTCCCTCAGGCACTCAACGAGATCCAGAAATTTTCCATGAAGAGATGGGGTCTCCAAATGTGTGGATTGATATCAGGTTCAACAAAGCTGCTTGGGCTGAAGGAATAAAGAATGTCACATACCATGTCCATGTACAGTTGTCCAGAAAATGTAATGACGATGAAGATTCACCAAACAAGCTCTATACTTTGGTTACCTACATACCTGTTACCATTTTCAAAAATCTACAGAAAGTCAATGTGGATAAGAACTGTTGATCATCAAATACACCAAATAAAGTTATAAAACAACCTTCTGAAAAAAATTCAAGGTCAAGTAGCAAATGCTGATGTAGATGCTGCAGCAAGTTATTCAGGAGATCTAGCTAAGATTATTGATGAGGGTGTCTACACTAAGCAACAGATTTTCAATGTAGACAAAATGACCTTCTATTGTAAGAAGATGCCATCTAGCACTTTCAGAGCTAGAGAAGAGAAGTCAATGCCTGGCTTAAAAGCTTTGAATGACAGGCTGACTCTTTTGTTAGGGAGGGGCTTATGCAACTGGTGACTTAAAGTTGAAACTAATGTTCATTTACCATTTCAAAGATCCTAGGGTCCTTAAGAACTATGCTAAACCTATAGCCTGTGTTCCAAAAATGGAACAATGAAGTCTGGATGACAGCACATCTGTTTACAGCACGGTTTACTGAATATTTTAAGCCCACTGTTGAGACCTACTGCTGAGAAAAAGATTTCTTTCAAAATATCACTGATCAATGGCAATGTACCTAGTACCCAAGACCTCTGATAAAGATGTAAAAGGAGATTAATGTTGGCTTTATGCTGGCCAACACAACATGCATTTACAGCCCATGGATGAAGGAATAATTTTGACTTTCAGGTCTTATTATATAAGAAATGCATTTCATATGGCTATGGCTGCCATAAATACTGATTTCTCAAGACCAATTAGCCAAGACTCATTATAATCAAGCTATCAAAAATCAGGGAGAAAAAAGGATTCTGAAAAAAGCAAGAGAAAAGAAGCATATCACATACAAGAAAGACTCAATACAGCTGTCAGTGAATTTCTCCACTGAAGCCTTACAGGTCAGGAGAGTGAGATAATATATTCAAAATGCTGAAGGAAAAAGCTTCCAAACAAAAATATTTTACTGAGCAAGGCTCTGCTTCTGAAATGAAGAAAAGATAAAGGCTTGCACAGACAAACAAAATCTGAGAGAGTTCATTTCTACCAGGCCAGTCTAACAAGGAATGCTAAAGGAAAACTTTCAAGCTGAAAGAAAAGGATGTTAATAACTAAAATGAAAACATGTTCAAGTATAAAACTCACTGGTAGAAGTAAGTACACAGTCAAATTCAGAATACTCTAATACTGTAAAGATGATGATAAGTCACTAACATATTGAGTATAAAACAAAAGACAAACCTATTAAAAATAATAAGTTACAATAACCTGATAGGGGATATACACAATATAAAAAGTAAATTGTGACATCAGAAACATAAATTATCAGGAGAGATAGAATAAAAATGTAGAATCATATTTTGCAACCAAAGTTAAGTGATTATCAGCTTTAAACAGCCGTTTATAACAATATATGTTTTGTGTAACCCTTATAGTAATCACAAAGGAAAAATTGACAGTAGATACACAAAGGATAAGAAGAAAGGAATCAAAGCATTCTAATGTAGAAAATAATCTAATCACAAAGGAGGATAGCAAAAGAGGAAGAAAGGAACAAAGGATGTATAAAATAACCAGAAAAGAATGAACAAAATGGCAAAAGTAAGTCCTTGCCTATCAATAATTACTTTGAATGTAAACGGATTCAGTTTGTCAATTGAAAGACATAGAGTGGCTAAATTGATTTTTTTAAATGACTCGACTATATTTTGCCTACAAGAGACTCATTTCACTTTTAAGGAAACACATAGGCTGAAAGTTAAGGGATGGAAAAGATGTTCCATGGAAAAGAAACCAGAAAAGAGCAGGAACAGCTTTTCTTACAACAGAAAAAATAGATTTTAAGTAAAAAATCACAAAGTGAGACAAAGAAGGTCATTGTATAATAATAAAGGGATCAATTAATTAAGAGATCAGCATGTCCATCACCTCAAATATTTATTATTTATTTGTGATGAGGTCATTTAAAAATCTTTCTTTTAGCTCGTTACATTATTATTGACTATAGATACTGGAGTACTATTCAGCCTTTAAAAAACAGAAATTTCTGCTATTTGCAATAATATGAATGAACCTAGAAGACATTATGTGAAGTGAAATAAAGCAGGCACAGACAAGCAAATACTGTATGATCTCACTTAGATGTGGCATCTAAAAACGTTGAACTCATAGACGTAGAGATTAACATGGTTATTACGAGAGCCTCGAGAGAGGGTGGATGGGGAAAGGCGAGACATTGGTTCTTGGGTACAAACTTTCAGTTAGATATGAGGAATAAGTTCTGGTGTTCTATGGGGATAGCATGGTGACTATAGTTAAAAATAATTATTTATTTCTTTTTTAACAATTATACTTTAAGTTCTGGGGAACATGTGCAGAACATGCAGGTTTGTTACATAGGTATATATGTGCCTCACATAGGTATACACGTGCTTATTTCTTATCCAATTGTTTATACGTTTTTTCAAGTTTGCTTGCTTGCTTGGTTGATTCATTCATTCAAATTTGTTTCACACAAAATGCCAACTGGCTCTAATTTGTCTTTGTTTCTTAATAGGAAGAAAGACCCACCCAGGCATGAGTGCTGCTGGCAAGTCTCCCACACTTACACAGAGTATCAAGCTCAGATAAGTGATACATGTTGTCCTTCTGCCTGCCTGACCTCAGTTATCTCCCATCCCTTTTAGTTCACTGCACACAACCCTGATCCATTTCCAAAACTAATAAAGGCGGGCTACTGCTCTGCTACAATGATCTCTGTTCGGTCACCTGCAACACAGCCTTTCATTCTGTTGGAACATGTCAGTCATGAAGCCCTGTTTAATGATCATTGCCATCCTTATGATCCTGGCTCAAAAGACTCCAGGTAACTCAGGCCTCTCTCAAAGGTTCTGGGGTCTTGCATGTGGTACTGGTATCTTGGTGACCTCTGCAGTGACTCCTACTCACATATAGTGGGCAACACCTAAAGCCTTTTCTGGTCTCAGATGGGTCACAGATGTTACTCCCAAGGTTAATTTCATGTAAAGATTTCCCCTGGTTCTGCTTTGCCAAGACAAATTTAAGAGGTTGTTGTTCTTGACATAGCGGACAGTCTAAGCATGGAACATTTTAGGTAGTGCTGTCATTGGGGTGGGGGCTTAATTCATGAGTTAGGTGAGAGACTGTGTGCAAGTTGAGGAGCCATAGGAGGAGTATAGCAGTTTGGAGTTGGATAGGGAGTTGAGGTGGGGAGGTTGTAAGACCTTAGAGATAGGGTAATATCCAAAAAGTGAGTGGGGATGAGCATGGAGTGAATAATTGTATTTATAGGTTGGGCTGAACAGATGTTTTGGTGTAGTGTAGAGAGGAGATGGTATTTTTTCTTGAATGGAGCTGGGGGTAGAGTTGGTGCAAGTGGGAGATGGGGTATAGAGAGGTTTGTAGTTGGGCTGTGTTTTAGATTGATGCTGTGAATTGGGGTTGGGTGGCTTGGATAGTATTATGTTTGTATGTTTTGCAACTGGGCTTTGGGTGGTTATTAGAAGAGATAGGGCTTGAGTTGTAGTTAGTGTTTGCCTAAAGTGGGTATCTTATTCAGTCGTGGGTATGTGAGGTTCATCTGGGCAGGGATTGATTTAGCCTGGGTTTGGGGGTGATTAAGCTTGAGTAAGACAGTTGGATTCATCACAGCAGGGCTAAGGCTATTGAAATAAGGAGAATATTGACTCTTTCTCAGATATATGGTTTGCAAATATTTTCTCCCATTCTGTAGGTTGCGTCTTCATTTTGTAGACTGTTTCCTTTGCTGTTTAGAAACTTTTTAGATTGCTGCAATCCACTTGTTTGTTTTTGCTTTTGTTGCCTGTGCTTTTGGTGTCATATTCAGAAAATCCTTCCCAAGGCCAATGTCAAGAAGTTTTTCTCTATGTTTTCTTCTAAGAGTTTTATGGTCTTAGATTTAAGTCTTCAATCCATTTTGAATTTGTTTTTGTGTATGGTATAAGATAAATATCCAGTTTTATTATTTTGCATGTAGGTATCTAGTTTTCCCGATACATTTATTGAAGACACTATACTCTCATGAATATGTCCTAGAAATCTACTGTACAACACAGTTCCTATAGTTAACAGTACTGTTACGGATATTTCAAAAATTACTAAGGGAGTGGATTTTAGTTAAGTGTTCTAAAATAAGATTTGATATTAAAAAATAATAATTAAATAAGATGGTGGGAGAAAACTTTTAGGGGTGGATAGGTTTATGGCATAGATTGTGATGACGATTTTGTGGGTGTAATGTATGCTTATCTCCAAACTCATCAAAATGTATAACTTAAATATGTATAGCGTTTTGTGTGCCAATCATACTTCAACAAAGTGGTTTAAATAAAGAAAAGGGGAGAATAAACATTGGATGAAAAATGTCCAGTATTACTTTCAAATTCTGAAGAAAGTTTCTGAAGTGTGATTTTCAAGGGCACTGAAGAACAACAGATGTGACTGTGGATGCCTAGGATAGAGGAAATCAGGAGACTGGAATGTTCGGAAGTGTCTCCTGTCAAATCTTGGCATATACAGAGAGATATGGCAGCAGTTTCAGTTCATCCTATAGAAAACCAAGATTGTTCTTCCTTTCTTGATAGTGAGTTCAGATTCATCTGATCTAGAGGTTTCTCCTACTCTTCCCCTTTTTTCTCCTTCTGTTTTTCTTCTTCCTTTCCTCCTTTCTTTTCCCGTATTGCTTCTATTTCACATTCTCCTCCTTATTTCTCAGCTTCTTTTATCCCCTGGTTTGAGAGACACTTGTTCGCATGCTCAGAAAAGCTCAGTTCTCATTTCTAATGGTGGTAGAAACCACAGGTGGGTTTGCAAGAAACAACAACAACAAAAACGAAGACAGCACTCTATGCTTCAAGAGTTGTATATAGTGTAGCTTCCTTAATAATTATTGAGTAATTTTACTTGGCAGAATTTATGAGCAGGAACAG
Organism: Rhinopithecus bieti; assembly: GCF_001698545.2. NCBI lineage: Eukaryota > Metazoa > Chordata > Mammalia > Primates > Cercopithecidae > Rhinopithecus > Rhinopithecus bieti. Next base: position 1,649,996 of record NW_016812222.1, on the reverse strand, counting down.
TTCTGGACAACCTCTTCTATTAGGACAATCCAAACAAATTTTTCCTTTCATTCTCCCAAATGTATGCATATGAAATTAAACTGTTTGAAAGCCAAGATCTTGTCTTTTAAATCTACACAATTCTGATGTTGAGCTGAGTGTGTTGAATAGAGTAGGCTTTAGCAAATGCTTATTGAATGAATGAATATGTAATGAATCATTGCTAATAAATGTATATGAGTAGAAAGAACCTTAGAAATTAGACGGGAGAGGATCATGTTTGGTTGCACAGCAGGCAGAGAAATAATATATCACATTGATTTTGGCTCAGAATGGAATTTTTAAAAAGGTCCAGAGCATATCTTTTGTTTTTTGACTTAAGACATTTTAATTTGCTTTTGAAACACTTCCAGTGGGGAAACATGAGCTGGGCAATGTCTAGAGCTGAATGTGAGAAGGCCATCCAGAATCGTGGCTTTCGCTGCGAACGGGAGCCCATTAGTATTTTCCAGGGAACTCTTGCAAAGCACCCTTGCTCTGGCATCTCCTTAGATATACTGAATCAGAAATTCTAGAGACTTGGCATGAATATACTTAAAAATTTCCCAGGTTATTATGAAGTATGACATCTTATTAACTTCCTTTTTCACAAACACACTGGAGACTTCCTGATTTGGTGCAAACTCTGCCATTCCCATTTTCTGACATGGAGAGACTGGGTCCAGAGAGTTAAAATATAGCATTGTGCAGAGGGCCAGAGACTATGCTGAAATGCAAAAGTTGGTCCTCTCTGACTTCAATTGGAAGATGGAGAGATTATCAAAGTTGACATTAATTTGATGTGGCTGTCTAAATTTGTGACAATGCAGGGCGATCTAAGGTTAGAAAAGTAGGAGTAAGAAACTGTAACTATCTATGACAAAAATCTTTATTTTTATTTTAAAAATTTATTTATTGAGTCACTGTAGGCAGAATCCTCTTGGGCTGGCCTTGACCCACTTTCCTTGCAGAGAGAACGAGGAAAAGGCAGTTTGCCCATGGCTTATTCTTGGTATCTATGTTTCTATCCATCCCTCCAGTGACTGCAGACAGGAGATCTTGGGTCTCCAACTGCCCTCCAGTGTGTTTGGTAGAAAGGAAAAGTCCTAGAGGTCAGGTGTTAGCCAGAACAGTGTGGATGTCACTTGGGGGAGGCCCTTTGCAGATCTTCTTCTCCCATAAGTATAATGGTGCTAAGAGAGAGAGAGCGTGCAGGTCCCATGATAAGGGGTGAAGATTAAGGTGGGAAACACAGTGATACCATCGTGCTGGAGCATGGATGAATCAGCATCATTTTCAATCTCCTTCCTCTGGTTGACCAGCAGGCTGGTTGGTGTTGGAGCAGTTGAGATCCCTCTCTGGATTCCTAGGGCAGTTTATACACACACCAGTACCCAAATGTTATGGGATATCTGCCATGGAGGCATTTTCTTCTTCTTCTTTATTTCTCTTCCCATTCTCCAACTTCACCTAATATTGGGCATTTTACTTTCTCTAATCTAAAAATTAGCAAAGTATTCATTTTTTTCCCTGCAAGAAATAACATTATACTTGCATTGTCCCATTTTCATCAATGTTAATAGTGAATAAATTTGATTAATTGGAGACCTCTATCTACTTAGCACTGAGTCCATGGCCTGACACGGAGTGAGTGTTCATAAATGGGTGTGGAATGAGGGGGCAGGGGGATGGTTGAAAAGGTCCTTGAATACCAAGCTAAGGATTTTGAACTCTCTGTTGAAATCTGTAGAAGGCTCTGTGTGTGTAGACATGATGAAGGATGATGCCATCTTCTCCTGGAAACCCTATCACAGAGAAGCAATGTGACACAGAGAGAAAAGAGCATGGGCCTGATGTCATGTAGACCAGAAATTGAATACTGGTTTGATCAAATATAAGCTATGAGAATGCAGACAAAACAAAGCATCTCTTTGAGCCTCAGTGTCTTCATCAAAGAGTGAAGATAACAGCAGGTTTTTATGAGGTTCAGTGAGCTATCATTTGTAAAATGCCTGTATGTGGTTGATGCTGGACCATACCACAGTACATGGTAGTGATTATTAATATTTCTTTCTAATTGCTCCTTTGTCTGTAGAACATTAAATAGGTAAGTAATACTATTGATGACTAATATTTATATAATGCTGATTAAGTGTCAGGAACTTTGTCACTGGAGTATTTTCAGGCAAAGAGCTTATGTTCACTCATGTACACACCTGGATTAGCAATATGTGGAAAGTGAATGGTGGAGGTTTGTACAGTGAGCACACATGCTCAATTTATGTGAGAATGTGGATCTGTGAATAAAGTGGGTTGTATACATGGGTCTGTGTATATGCCAGTATGCTGCCCGTGTATGCACAGTACCTGTTTCTGTAAGGCCAATGTACAAAGAGAGACAGGTGTAGTACTTGTTTGCTCCTGTTTCAGAGGATAAAGGCCTGCATGCACACGGGCTTAAATATTTGTGTGCTATCTCAGAGTAGATCCTGGCTGCCTCTGATTAGCTGTGTGTGAGGGGCACAGATCTCTGCAGGCACTTGGGGACATATGTGCTCGCAGTAGCATTCTTTGAAACTTCATACTCTCAGGAGAAGACTTTCATATCAACAACACCATCTAATATTCAATTACTTGTTATGTGCCAGATGCTTTTATGAAAATACCATATACACTAACCTAGTCATTACTAAAATCTTAGGAACTTGGCTCTATTATTTTGCCCATTGTGAAGATGATGCAACAGAGGACTGGAGAGCTGAAGTAACTTGCTTGAGGAGGGAGAGATGGTAAATGGCAGAGCCCAGATTTGAATTTAGGTAGTTTTGATTCCAGATCTTGTACCCTTAATATTCTTAGAGCGTGTTCCTTTAAATCATGCTTTGTCACCCTATTGTCACTGCTGCATGGAAACTAAACATGGCTATGTCTTTCCCAGGTGGCCTGTTCAGATCCCACAATGGCAAGAGCCGAGAGCCTTGGAATCCATGTGAGCTTTACCAAGGCATGTGCAGAAACACCTGCAGAGAATATGAAATCCAATACTTAACCTGCCCAAATGATCAAAAGTGCTGCCTGAAACTTTCTGTGAAAATAACCAGTTCTAAGAATGTGAAGGAGAATTACGACTCTAACTCCAACTTGTCAGTTGCAAACAGTTCAAGCTACTCTCACATTTGAATATCACCGTCAGTCACCTCCTCTGTAGTAACTTCTCCTCCATTCTGGAATGCTTTCCCTATAAAAAATGCATTCCTTCTTGTGTGTGTGTCTTTCATCTGTGGGTAGTCATCACTGGTCTGGAGAGAGTACTGAGAGCTGGGAAGCTATGGAGTATAGGAATGGGCACTGGCTAGTAAAGCCAGTAAGATAGTGGCGTCACTCAATACAGGTGTGCCGAGAAAGGAGAAGGTCACATTTCTGTTCTGTTTTGACACCATTCTGGTGGCTGCAGAGGGAAGATGACAACTGTATTGAGTCTGGATGCTCCTGTGAACATGTGGAGGGATCAAGTCCTCCAAGTAAACCTTGTAGGCTGAGGATAGAGACAACTGAGCTGCATTTGATATCCAGAGGACTAACTTGGTATGTTTGCCGTAATGATGAGTCCCCAGGAAGAACCAGAACAAGACAGAGGGATGAAAGTGAGTGTAGAGATTTGTTGGACAAACTAGGGTAAAATTTTCTAAGTGGAAAGTGGAATAAACAGTCTTGTCACTGGGCATTCTTCCTATTTTGAGGCTGGAGGACTATTTCTGGATGTGAGACAGAGGTTAATGGTTACGGTGCTAGAAAGGGATTTTGCACAGAGGCTGGACACTGTGCTTGATGTCCATTCATTCCTGAGAATTGAGGAATATTGTCCCCCAAGTTCAAACTTAGTTCACAACTAGTACTTGAAATGCTAAGAAATTTTCATTGTGTTATATATACTCCTCTTCTATGGCCAGTGTCTCATTTCTCCCTCTGTTTGGATCCAGACTTCTAGAGCTAGTGTTCCCAGGTAAGTTCTCCAAGTTCTAGAGTCCCAATTTTACCTCAACTAAGAGAAACCTGGTTTTTGTGCCATCACTCCACTGAAATGGTCTTGCATTTGGTTGCCAGTGCCTTTCTTGTTGAAAATGTAAGCACTCTTTACATTTTACCATCTGCTTTGCCTTTAGCTAGTGTTTTACAACATTTCTCAATCCTTTGAAACCCCCCCTTTTTTTTGCCTTGGCTTCTGGTCTCTGGGTGTTCTTTCTTAGTCATTTTTGGAGTTTCTTCTTCTGCCATCTGCCCTGTAATATTTCTTTGACATTTTCACTACTTTCTCTCTCTATTTTTTTTTTTTATATATGTACTTTGCTGGCATTTGCTCATTGTTTCTTAGATCAATGACAATCCCACCCAAACCAATGGATCCAAGGCTGTGCACTAAATGACCAATTTATATGTGTGACTTTTAATTTGCATGAAGCTCAAAAGCCTGGTGTGAAAGTTTAATGTTCATATATTAGAGATTTTCATTGACATTTAGAGATGTTTGTTAGCAGAGGGTGGGGTTTTGACAGAAGCCAGGTTTCAAGGAGGAATGCATAAGTTTGCTGGCCTAAGTAGCATGACAAGGAAACAAATTTTACAGGAGGCTGAGGCATGAGAATCACTTGAACTTGGGAGGCGGAGGTTACAGTGAGCTGAGATGGTGCCTGCACTCCAGCTTGGGTGATGGAGTGAGACTCTGTCTCAAAAAACAAAAAAAGAAAAGAAAAAAATTTTTTTAATTTGGAAAAAAGTATTGGCCTTGGGTACAGTAGCATAGTTGAGATATAATGTTTCTAGACTTTCTCCTTTGGAAGTATTTGGAGAAGAACAGTTGTGAATTTCAGGTTTAAGGTACAGATTGCCATTTCCCTGGCTCCACGTGTATTTGAGAAAAAAACACGAATATGAAGTCAGCAGGATTTGTCTCTTGTTCTCTGACTTCCATATTGAATTACATGTTTGTTCTAGTCTCTTGGATTACTCAGCCATTTCAGGCTCAAAATGCCCCAAAAAGTAACTCCAAATCTGTTTACCCAGCTTTTCTGTCATCATCCTATCCTCGGTAATTCGCACCCACAACTTGTCTTGTTGCTTAATTCATAAACTAGGGAATCATTCTTGTTTCTCTAATCTATCTCAGGTCACCGCATCCAAATCATTAAAATGTGTTTTTAGTTTCAATTCTCAAACTGATCTCAGTTTACTGATGAAATCAACATTTGCATAATTAAAAGTAGAAGATTCGCTATACTTAAATCGAAAAAATTCAACTAATTGAGAAATACTTAAAGTTTTATTCCCTCAAAGGTACATTTGTATTCTTTTAGGGATCTTCATGTTGTTCTTCTCAATAAGTAATTGTGATTTTCTTTGTTTAAAAATGTATATTTGCCCATATTTATTTTGATTGTTACTAGTGCTCCCATCAAATATCATCTTTGAAGTTTGCTATTTTATAAGGTCCACCTTCTCCCCAGGAGAGCATCAGTTTCTCTCATTTATTCTCCTCAAGTTTCACTTTCTCCAGTGCTCAAGACAAATTTTAGGGATTTTTGGGGTATGTTAAGTTATAAAATAAATCTCGTAATTTTATTAAGCAATGGGTGAAGTGGCTCCCAGTCCATGGCTGATGGATGTTCTCTTTTCTTCCTGAAAAGCAGTTCTAATAAATGGCAAACTTGTTTAAAACTTTTGAGTCTGGTTTTTCTTGTGAAACAATTTGGCATTGTTTGTAAGATCCTAGGAAGAATGGAGGTGGAATATAGGATGTGGGCTGAATTCACACATGGCTGTACTTTCAGATTTTTCTCCATATCTGCTGCCCAAAGACACCATTGCTCCACACTTGAGCTCAGAAATGCTTTGTATTTTCCGGTAGAGACTACCGGATGAGTCTGACTATATTTTTTGCCTGTTAACCCTTACCATGTGTACCTGAGAAAAATCAGATTACTCTTTTAGGTTAGACCCCACAGAGTGGGGTCCTCAGTTGAATGGCCAAGAAGAAATTCCATCTCTGTTTAGCTTATATTAAACTACTGTGATATCACTCGATATAATTTGGAAATGGTGACCAGAAATTACCCCCAAACTAGTGGTTTGTTTTCCTGCTTTTTCCTGAGGGCAGGATGTCCCAAAACATCTAAGAGAAAAATCTGGGAATTTCCCATTTTGGCCAGAAAGCAGTCATGCTATTTGTGGAAAGAAGAGGCTTACAAAAGAAATCAAAATTCTAACTTTTCTCATTCACAGAAAGACCCTGTAAGAGACTAAAAAGCATCATCAATGAAACTCAAAGGCAAAAAAAAAAAAAAAAAAAGTAAATCTCAGAAGTCCTTTCAGATACATGTAAAAAACCCACCGGGAAAAATACAAAAAATTTAGAAAAACAGTTGTATTTATTTTCAAACTTAAAAATCAACCAAACACCAGAATTTCTATGTGCCTCCAGATTTTCTACAGAGATTCCTGAAACTCTATTAAATTGCCTGCATATAAGAATTAAGCCCTCAGAGGCATTTACACTTAAAAATTGCGCTTATGTTTGAAGAACCGAGCGCGAGTGAAAAAAATCGATAAAACGGAAACTAACTTCCCCATTAGATTAAATACACCTAAAGACGTTTCAACTCTAGATTTAACCTACTTTTATGGAAATCAACCTTTCGCTGCTGTCCAAACACTAATAGATAAAAATAAAGAACTGTTCCTCCCAGAGTATTTTTAAACCACACACGCCACAGGGGTACAGAAATTTCATTTAATTTATTAAGTAATTTAGTTTATTCCATCTTTCCCTTTATTCTTTGTGCTGTTGCTCTTCCAGATTCCTGGATACAGCCAGTCCTCAGTTGATTTTACTCTTTCTTTACATTGTTTAAAGTCTTTATGATTGTATTTTATTTTATTTTAAAAAATTATTTATTATTTATTTTGTTTTTAAGATAAATTTTCTGGGTACACAGTAGGTGTATATATTTATGGGATACATGAGAGCTTTTGATACAGGCATGCAATGCGTAATAATCATATCATGGAGAATGGGGTATCTATCCCCTTAGGCATTAACCCTTTGTGTTATAAACAATCCAATTCATTCTTTTAGTTGTTTTAAAATGTACAATTAGGTTATTATTAACTATGGTTACTCTGTTGTGCTATCAAATAGTAGATTTTATTAATTCTTTCTTTTTTTTGTACCCATTAACCATTCCCACATACCTCTACATCCCCACTGCCTTTCCCACCCTCTGGTAACCATCATTCTGTTCTCTATGTCCAGAAATTCAATTGTTTTGAGTTTTAGATACCACAAATCAGTGAGAACATGGATGTTTGTCTTTCTGTGCTGGCTTATTTCACTTAACATAATGACTTCCTGTTCCATGCACACTATTGCAAATGACAGCATCTTACTCTTTTTAATGACTGAAAAGTACTCCATTGTGTATATGTACCATGTTTTCTTTATCCATTCATCTGTTGATGGATACTTAGGTTGCTTTCAAATCTTAGCCATTGTGAACAGTGCTGCAACAAACATGGTAGGGCAGATACCTCTTCAATATGCTGATTTCCTTTCTTTTGGGAGTGTACCCAGCAGTGGGATTGCTGGATTCTATAATACCTCTATTTTTAGTGTTTTGAGGAACCTCCAAACTGTTCTCCACAGTGGTCATACTAATTTAAATTCCCACCAACAGTGTATGAGGGCTCCTTTTTCTCTCCATCCTTGTCAGCATTCATGATTGCCTGTCTTTTAGATAAAAGCCATTTTAACTGGGTTGAGATGATATCTCATTGTAGTTATGATTTGCATTTCTCTGATGATCAATGATGTTGAGCACCTTTTCACATGCCTGTTTGTCTTTTATATATCTTCTTTTGAGGGATGTCTATTCAAATCTGTTGTCCATCTTTGATTGGATTATTAGATTTTTTTCTATAAAGATGTTTGAGGTCCTTATATATTCTGGTTATTAATCTCTTGTTAGATGGGTAATTTGCAAATATTTTCTTCCATTCTGTGGGTTGTTTTTTAACTTTGTTGATTATTTCCTTTCCTGTGCAGAAGCTTTTAAACTTGATGTGACCCCATTTGTACATTTTGCTTTGGTTGCCTGTGCCTGCGGAGTATTGCTCAAGAAATTTTTGACCAGACTGATGTCCTGAAGAGTTTTTCAGTAGTTTTTTGTAGTCGTTTCTTAATTTGATGTCTTAGATTTAAGTCTTTAATCTATTTCTATTTTATTTTTGTATATGATGAGAGATAAGGGTCTAGTTTCATTCTTCTGAGTATGGATATCCAGTTTCTGAGCACCATTTATTGAAAAGTGCCAAAAACATACACTGTCTTTTCCCCAGTGTATGTTTTTGGCACATTTGTTGAAAATGAGCTCGCTGAAGGTTTCTGGTTTGTTTCTGGGTTCTCTGTTCTATTCCATAGGTCTATATGTCTGTTTTTATGCCAATACCATGCTGTTTTGGTTACTATAACTCTGCAGAATAATTTGAAGTCAGGTAATGTGGTTCCTCCAGTTTTGTTCTTTTTGCTTAGGATAGCTTTGGCTATTCTGGGTCTTTTGTGGTTCTACATAAATTTTAGAATTGTTTTTTTCTATTTCTGTGAAGAATGTCCTGTTCATCAGTAGGGATATGATAGGGAATGCATTGAATCTGTAGATTGCTTTGGGTAGGGTGGACATTTTAACAATATTGATTCTTCCAAACCATAAATGTGGAATATCTTTCCATTTTTTGGTGTCCTCTTCAATTTCTCTCATCAGTGTTTTATAGTTTTCATTATGGAGATCTTTCACTTCTTTGGTTAATTCCTAGGTATTTAATTTTATGTGTGGCTATTGTACGTGGGATTACTTTTTTGATTTCTTTTTCACATCGTTTACTGTTGGCATATAGAAATATTACAGATTTTTGTATGTTGATTTTCTACCCTGAGACTTTACTGAATTTGTTTACCAGCTCTAAAAGTTTTTGGTTTCTTTAGGTTTTCCAAATATAAAATTATATTATCTGCAAACAAGGATAATTTGACTTCTTCCATTCCAATTTGGATGCCCTTTATTTCATTCTCTTGTCTGATTGCTCTAGCTAGGACTTCCAGTATTATGTTCACTAACAGTGGTGAAAGTGGGAATCCTTGCCATGCTCCAGATCTTAGAGGAAAGGCTTTCAGTTTTCCCCCATTCAGTATTATACTAGCTGTGTGTCTGTCATATATGGCTTTTATTCTGTTGAGGTATATTCCTTCTATATCCAGCTTTTTGAGGGTTTTTATCATGAGGGGATGTTGAATTTTATCAAATGCTTTCCCAGCATCAATCGAAATGATCATATGTTTTTGGTCCTCATTCTGTTGGTGTAATGTATCACATTGATTCATTTGTTTATGCTGAGCCATCCTTGCATCTGAGGGATAAATCCCGCTGGATCATGATGAATAATCTTTCCAATATATTGTTGAATTTGGTTTGCTCATAGTTTTCTGAGGATTTTTGCATCAATATTCATCAGATATATTGGCCTTTTTTTTTTTTTTTTTTTTGGATATGTCTTTGTCTGGTTTTGGTATCAGGATAAAACTGGCTTCATGGATGAGTTTAGAAGTATTCTCTCCTCCTTTATGTTTCAGACCTCACGGGTGAGTTTAGAAGTATTCTCTCCTCCTCTATTTTTCAGAATAGTTTGAGTAGGACTGGTATTATTTCTTTAAATGTTTGGTAGCATTCCACGGTGAAGGCATCTGGTCCTGGGGTCTTCTATACTTGGAGCCTTTTTAGTAAAGCCTCAGTCTTGTTTCTTATTGGTCTCTTCAGGTTTGGATTTCTTCCTGGTTCAATCTTGGTATGTTGTAGGTATCTAGGAATTCATCCATGTCTTCCAGGTTTTCCAATTTATTGACATAAACTTGCTCATAGTAGCCATTAATGATTCTTTGAATTTCTGTAGTATGAGTTATAATGTCTCCTTTTCATTTTGATTTTATTTATTTGCATCTTTTCTCTTATTTAGTATGGCTAAACGTTTGTCACTTTTGTTTAACTTTTCAAAAAACCAACTTTTTGTTTCATTGATCTTTTGTATTGTTCTCTTTATTTCAATTCCATTTATTTCTGGTCTGATACTTATTCTTTCTTTTCTTATGCTATTTTTGGGTTTGGTTTGATTTTGCTTTTCTTATTCTTTAAGATGCATCATTAGATTGTTTGTTTGAAGTTTTTCCTCTTTTTCTGACATTGACCCTTATAGCTGTAAACTTCCCTCTTAGTACTGCTTTTGCTGTATCCCTTGGGTTTTCATACGTTTTTTTTCTGTTATCATTTGTTTCAAGAAATTTTTCAATTTCCTTAATTCTTCAGTGTCCCACTGGTCATTCAGGAGTATATTATTTAATTTCCATGTATTTGTTAGTTTATAAAATTCATCTTGTTATTGATTTCTAGTTTTATTCCATTGTGGCCAGAGAAGATGCTTGACATTATTTCAATTTTTTGAATGTTTTAAGGCTTGTTTTGTGATCTAACATGTGATCTATTCTTGAGAATGATTCATTTACTGAGGAAAAAAATGTGTATTCTGCAGTTGTTCGATGAAAACTATGCAAATATTGTTTAGATTCATTTGGTCGATAGTGGATATTAAGTCTAATGTTTCTTTATTGATTTTCTCTCTGGAAGATCTGTCTTCTTTGTGTTTGAAGGATTATACATCAAATATATATATACACACATACACACACACACACCAGATATATATATATGCACACCATATATATATATACACACACACACCATATATATATATATATATATATATATATATATATACTCACACACACACACCAGATATACTATTCTAGGGTAAGTTTTCTTCCTTCAGTAATTTTTAATTTAATTTAATTTAATTTTTTTGAGACAAGGTCTTGCTCTATTGCCCAGGCTGGAGTACAGTAGCATAATCACTGCTCACTGCAGCCTCGATGTGCTGGGCCTAAGTGATCCTTGTACCTCAGCCATCTGAGCAACTGAGACTGCAAGTACATGCCACCACACCCAGCTAATTTTGTTTATTTTATTGTAGAGTTGAGATCTCACTGTGTTCTGCAGGCTGGTCTTGAACTCCTGAGCTCAAGTAATTTTCCTGCTTTGGCCTCCCAAAGTGCTGGGATTACAGGCATGAGCCACCATGCCTGGACTCCTTCAGTGCTTTAAATATGTCATGCCACTCTCTCCTGGCATAAGCGTGTAAAGTTTCTACTGAAAAGTCTGCTACCAGACATATTGGAGCGCCATTGTGCGTTATTTGTTTATTTTCTCTTATTGGTTTTAGAATATTTTCTTTAGTCTTGATCTTTTGACGTTTGATTATTATATGCCTTGAGGTAGTCTTCTTTGGGGTAAATCTACTTAGTGTTCTATAACCGTCTTGTACTTGCACATTGATATCTTCCTCTGGGTTTGGGAAGTTCTCTGTTATTTTCCCTTTTAATAAACCCTCTACCCCTATCTCTCTCTCTACCTCCTCTTTAAGACAAATAACTCTTAAATTTGCCCTTTTGAAGCTATTTTCTAGAGCTTATAGGCATACTTTATTCTTTTTTATTCTTTTTTGTCTCCTCTGACTGCGTATTTTCAAACAGTATGTCTTTAAGCTCACTAATGCTTTATTCTGCTTGATTGATTCTGCTATTAAAAAATGCTGATGTGTTCTTCAGTGTGCCAATTGTATTTTTCAGCTCTAGAGTTTCTGCTTCATTATTTTAAATTATTTTATTCTCTTTATTAAATTTATCTGGTAGAATTCTGAATTTCTTCTCTGTGTTATCTTGAATTTCTTTGAGTTGCCTCAAAACAGCTATTTTGAATTCTCTGTCTGAAAGGTCACATATCTCTGTTTCTCTATGATTGGTCTGTGATGACTTATTTAGTTCATTTGGTGAGGTCATGTTTCCCTGGACGGTGTTGATGCTTATAGATGTTCTTTGGTGTCTGGGCATTAAGAAGTTAGGTATTTATTGTAGTCTTCACTATCTAGGTTTGTTTGTACTTGTCTTTCTTGGGAAGGCTGTCTAAATATTTGAAATGTCTTCGGTATTGTGATCTAAGCTGTATCTGTTTTAGGGTGCACTCCAAGTCCAGTAACACTGTGGTTCCTTCAATCTCATGAAAGTACTGCCTTGATAGTCTTAGACAAGATCTGGAAGAATTCTCTGGATTACAAGGAAGATACTCTTTTCTTTTTCTTTACTTTCTCCCAAACAAATGGAATGTCTCTGTTCTGAGTCATTTAAAGTTGCGGGGGCGGCGGGGGAAGGAACATGAGCACCCCTGTGGCTACCACCACTCTGGCTGTGCTGGGTCAGACTTGAAGCCAGTACAGAACTGGGTCGCACCCAAGGCCTGCTGTAACCACTCCCTGGTTACTGCCTATGTTCTCTCAAGGTCCTGGGGCTCTGCAATCAGCAGGTGGCAAAGCAAACCAGGCCTATGTTCTTCCATTCAGGATGGCAAGTATCCTCAGACCCTTAGTGGGTCCACAGGTGTCATACAGGAGTCAGGGATTAGAGTAAAAAGCCTTAGAAGTCTACCTGGTGTTCTATTGTACTGCAGCTGAGCCGGCACTCAAACCACAAGATGCAGTTTTTCCCACTCTTCCCTCCCCTTTCCAAAGGCAGAGGAGCCTCACCCCATAGCCATCACCACCACAGGACATGGAGAGTACTGCCAGACTACTGCCAATGTTCCTTTGCGGTCAAAGAACTCTTAAGTCAGCTTGTGGTGAATGCTGCTTGGCCTGGGAATCACCGTTCAGGGCAATGGGCTCCCCTTTGGCCCAGGGCAGATCCAGAAATGCCATCTAAGAGCCAAGTTCTAGAATCTAGAGTGCTTGGTACTCTAGTCACCTGTGGCTGAGCTGGTACCTGAAGCAGCAAGCAGGCCCACCCAAAGCCCTCAACATAGTGCTTGGGTATCTCTGCTGGTTATTCAGAGCCCAAGGGCTCTTCAGTTAGCAGGTAGTGAATTGTTCTAGGACTGGGTTTTTTCCTTCAAAGCAGTGGGTTCCCTTGTGGCCCAGAGTGTGTCAAGAAATGTCAACCTGGAGCTAGGGCCTGAAAAGGGGGCCTCAAGGCTCTCACTGGCACCCTATGCTGCCGGGGCTGAGCTGATATCCAAGATGCAAGACAGTTCTCCCCACTCTTCCCTTATCTGTCCTCAAGGAGAAAGAATATGTCTCTTTTGGAGCCACAAGCTGTGCAGCTTGGGGTTAGAGGAGAGGTGATACCAGCACTCCCTTACCTGCGCCGGCTGGTGTCTCAGTCAGTCATGTGCACCCCTAGTCCACTGTTTCTGGGCTGAGTTCAGCGTTAGGACTTGCCTACGAGTTGCAGTTCTCTGGCCTACAGTGCTTTTCAAGTTTACTTAGACATCCAGAGCACTTTAGCCCTCAGTGGCAAGGTTTGCAGGAACTCAAGTTCTGGGATTGGCGATTCCCCTTTAGCTTGGGCTGATTTAAGTGACCCCTCTGTGTGTGTATATGGGAGGGAGGGGGCATCAGCTGAGTTTGGTCTGGTTTTTCTTTCTGCTCTAACCGGAAAGCATTGAATTCAACGCCTTACAGTTGCTGTGCCCTCCCTCCCCAGCACACAAAAATGCTCTCCGCACCATGTTGCTGCTCCTGGAGGATGGGGGAGGGGTGACATCTGTGATTCAAGACTTTTTTCTACCTCTTTGGTGCATCTTTCAGTGATATAAACTTATGAGGGCTCACCTGATTTTTGTTTCCATTGAAAGCAGTTTGTGTCTGAGTGTGTGTGTGCGCGCGCGCATGCGTGTGTGTGTGTGTAACTAGTTGTTAAATTGGTGTTCTTGCAGGGCGGGATGATTGGTGAAGCCTTCTATTCTGCCATCTTGCTTCACCTTCTTCCCCAGTCCTTTCTTAAAGACTCCATCTCTCAATGCTGTCACATTGGGGATTAAGCTTCAGCATGAGTGTTAGAAGGGACACATATTCAGTCCATAGCAATGAGTAAGGAGATTGAATCAGTAATAAAATGTGTTGCATCAAAGAAAATCCCAGGACCTGATGGCTTTACCATGGAATTCTACCAAACATTTGTTTTATTATTTAGTTATTTATTTAACTTCTATTTTAGGTTCTGGGGTACATGTGCAGATTTGTCGTATAGGTAAGTTTCGTGTCGTGGGAGTTTGGTGTAGAGATTGTTTCATTATCCGGGTATTAAGCCTAATATCTGATAGGTAGTTTTGCAGTCCTCATCCTCCTCCCACCCTCCACCCTCAAGTAGGCTCCAGTGTCTGTTGTTCCCTTCTTTGTGCTCATAAGTACTCTATGTTTAGCTCCCACTTATAAGTGAGAACAGGGTATTTGATTTTCTGTTCTTGCATTGGTTCGCTTAAGATAATGGCCCCCAGCTCCATCCATGTTGCTGCAAAGGACATGATTTCATTATTCCATGGTGTACCTGTACCTCGTTTTCCTTACCGAGTCTACCATTGATGGGCATTTATGTTGATTCCATGCCTGTGCTATCGTGAATAGTAATGAACATACATGTGCATGTGGCTTTATGGTAGAACAATTTATATTCCTTTGGGCAAATACTCAGTAATGGGATTGCTTGATCAAATGGTAATTCTGTTTTAGGTTCTTTGAGAGATAACTACACTGCTTTCCACAATGGTTGAACTAATTTACAGTCCCACCAGCAGTGCATAAGTGTTTCTTTTCTCCTCAACCTTGCTGGCATCTGTTATTTTTTGACTTTTTAATAATAGCCATTCTGACTGGTGTGAGATGGTATCTCGTTGTGGTTTTGATTTACATTCTATAACAATTAGTGGTGTTAGGCATTTTTTCATACGTTTGTTGGTTGCATATGTGCCTTCTTTTGTGAAGTATCTGTTCATGCCTTTGCCTACTTTTTAATGGGGTTGTTTTTTGCTTGTTAATTTTTTAAAGTCTTTATAGATTCTGGATATTTGACCTTTGTCAAATGCATAGTTTGCAAATATTTTCCACCATTCTGTAGGGTGTCTGTTTACTCCGTTGATAGATTCTTTTTGCTGTGCAGAAGCTATTTAGTTAAATTGGTTCCCATTTATTACCTTTTCTTTGTGTTGCAATTGCTTTTGGTGCCTTTATCATGAAATCTTTGCCAGAGTCTATGTCCAGAATGATATTTCCTTGGTTATCTTCCAGGGTTTTTTATAGTTTTAGGTTTTACACTTAACTCTTTAATCCATCTTGAGTTGATTTCTTTTTTTTTAAATATGGTGTAAGAAAAGGGTCCAGTTTCAATCTTCTGCATATGGCTAGTCAGTCACACCAGCACCATTTATTGAATAGGGAGTCTTTTCCCCATTGCTTGTTTTTGTAAACTTTGCCAAAGATCAGATGGTTGTAGGTGTGCAGCTTTATTTCTGGGCTCTATATTCTGTTCCATTGGTCTATGTGTCCTGTTTTTGTACCAGTACCCTATTGTTTTGCTTACTGTAGCCTTGTAGTAGTTTGAATTTGGGTAATGTGATGCGTCCAGCTTTGCTCTTTTTGCTTAGGATTGCCCTTGTTATTCAGGTTCTTTTTTCACATGAATTTCAAAGTAGTTTTCCACATGAATTTCAAAATAGTTTTCTAATTCTACGAAGAATGTCAATGGTAGTTCGATAGGAATAGCATTGAATCTGCAAATTGCTTTGGGCAGTTTGGCCATTTTGACAATATTGATTTTTCCTATCCATGAGCATGAAATGTTTTTCCTTTTGTTTTTGTCATCTCTGATTTCTTTGATCAGTGTTTTGTCATTCTCATTACACGGATCTTTGACCTCCCTGGCTAGCTGTATTCTTAGATATTTTATTCCTTTTGTGGCTATTGTGAATGAGATTGCACTCTTGATTTGGATCTCAGTTGGATGTTGTTGGTATATAGGAATGCTACTGATTTTTGTGCATTGATTTTGTATCCTGAAACTTTGCTGAAGTTGTGTATCATATCATGGAGCTTTTGGGCAATGGCTATGGAATTTTCTAGGGATAGAATAATATTGTCTGCAAACAGGGATATTTTGACCTCCTCTCTTTCTATTTAGATGCTTTTCTTTCTTTCTCTCGCTTGTTTGCTCTGGCTAGCACTTCCAGTACTATGTTGAACAGAAGTGAGAGAGGACATCCTAGGCTTGTTATAGATTTCAAGGGGAATGCTTCTATCTTTTGCATTCAGTATAATGTTGGCTGTGGCGTTGTCATAAATGGCTCTTATTATTTTGAAGTATGTTCCTTAGGTGCCTAGTTCATAGAGAGTTTTTAACATGAAAGGGTGTTGAACTATATTGAAAGCCTTTTTTGTATCTGTTGAGACAATCATGTGGTTTTTGTTTTTGGTTCTCTTCATCTGGTGAATCACATTTATTGATTTGCATATACTGAACCAAGCTTGCATCCCAGGGATGAAGTCTACTTGTTCATGGCAGATAAGCTTTTTGATATGCTGCTGGATTCAGTTTGCCAGTATTTTTTTGAGGATTTTTGCATCTATGTTCATCAAAGATATTGCCCTGAAGTTTTCTTATTTTGTTGTGTTTCTCAAAGGTTCTAGGGTCCTGCATGTGTATTGCAGTTTTGATTACATGGTGTCAGGCAGCTTAGGGATTTTATCCTCAGGTTTGTAACATGTCAGGATCTCTTACTGGCTTTGTACTTCTAAGATCAGATTAAGAATGTGATGCTTTTGGTTGGTGGAGTGGTAGAGAGGATTGGCATGGAACAATTTAGGGTAGCAATGTCAGTGAGATGAAAGATTTGGATACAGATTAGGTGTGAGAAATTGAATTCAAGTTGAACATTTATAGGATGAATCAAGGGGCTATTTGGAGATTGGGTAGTGAATTGTGATACAAAGAGGATGGGACCTTTGCGTTGGAGTAATGGTAGAAACAATAAACAATGATGAGATGGAAGTGAGGATTACATTTATAAAATTAGGCTGGGGCAGTGGTTTGCGATAGGCTGCATTAAGAATTGTATTTGTGGGTGAATGTATCCAGCAGTGAAATTGGGTGAAACTGAGAATTGGAGTAGAGGGCATTTGTGGATGAGTTGGTTGTTGGGTTGAAGCTGGGTGTTGGTGGATGGCTTGACTAGTGTTGTGTTTGTCTTGGGATTGGGGCTTGGGTGGGCATAACATGGAGGTAGAACTGGGACTGGCGTTTGGTTCTGTCAGATGTTTGGTGCAAAAAGAATGAATGTTGGGTTGTTATGAGCAGAATTTGGGTTAGTCTGGGATGAGGGCTGGCTAAAGTTTAATAAAACACCTGAGTTGCACCACAGCAAGGGTCTTACGGAATGGCAACTAATTAGCCTTGATTAAAATATATCTAGTGTCCTTTCACATTCTTCAAAAGCCCCCTTGAGTGTGATTTTCATTGACCATAAATAGCCCTAAATGTAGGAGAAGGCAGTGCAGGTAAATGAAATCGGGGGGCTAGAATGTTTCCAGATGCATGCCTTCAAACCATGGCAGTTCCAGTAAACACACACACACACACACACACACACACACACACACACACACGAAACAAGAAACATAGGAGGAACATTAACCAGACATATGGACAACCAACCAAAGTTATTTCTCCTTTCTTGGGAGTGAGTTCAGTTATGATGTCTAGCCTTTTCCCTTCTTCCTCCCCTTGCTTCTACTTCTACTGCTCTACCATCCCTTCCTTTCACTCTCCTCTCTTTTTCTCTTACACTCCATCCTCCAAACTCCTTTTCCTTTTACCTTTTTTCTTGAGGTATCCTTGTTCCCATATTCAGTAAAACATGGGAATAGTAATCATCACTGCAAATGAATTTACAATAAAATGAAGACAGAATTTTATGTTTCAAGGGTTATAAAAAGTTCTCCTTCCTCAATGATTTTTTAAATGCATCCAGCTGGAATAATCCAGGGCCAGGAACTATTTTGAACAATCTCTTTTAACAAGAAAGTCACTCATTCTTTTCTTTTACCATCTCAAGCATACACATATGAGATTTATCTACTTACATTTTCATATAAATCTCTGTATCCCTGTTGTTAAGCTGAGTGTTTTATTTACTTTATTTGTAAATGTCTATTAAATAAATTAATATATAAATGATTTATGACTAAATGAACATAATATGCCATAAGTGATATAAATGAGACAGAAAGATCTTTGAAGTTTGAGGAGAACATATTTTGGGGTTCCCAGTTGGCAGAAGATAAATGTGTCAGGTATGCTTAGGTATATTTTTAAGAGTTCTGGATGGAACTATTAAAAAAGTACATACATAAGTTCTTGATGGTTCTTGATGGTGGTTGTAGGTGTTACTTGATTTACGATGTTAAGCTGTGGACTATATTGTGAGGGAAGACAGTCTGGGCAATATATAATGTGAGAATTAGAAGGTCATGATTGGGAATAGTTGAGGAATTAACATCAGGCGGGGGCTTATGATAGTGGTGAGGGGGAAACTCATGCAAGACACCATTCCCTGGGCCGCTGTCCAGGCCTACTGAATTTCTAGAGAAGAAGATTCAGTGTGAGAATTTAAAATAATTTCCTCAAATTATTTTAGTATGTTCTTGCCTCTAAAACTTCCTTCTCTATACACACTTGATATCTGATGCCCATATCTGAAACTCCTCTAAGTCCATTTCTGAAATAGAAAAGCTAGTTTCAGAGAGTTGAGACACAAAATCATTGTTAAGTTGAGACACATCACATTGCTGGGGTGTGAAAGCAGGTCTCCTCTGTCTTCTGGTCTGAAGAGGGAGGGATCTCAAAGGTGACATTAATTTGATGTGGGAGATACAATGCACAATGATTCAGGACAATATGAAGTCATGGAAGCTGTTCAAGGGAGAGGTGTAGCAAAGGTCTTTGACGAAACTTTTGGGTGCCACTATAGGAGGCTTCCTCCTGAGGCTGTCTTGGGCTACTCCACATGTGGAGACACTGAAGAAAATGCATTATTTCTCCCTTATTCTTATTATATATGTTCCTAGTCCTCTCTCTGGTGACTAAAAACAGGAAGTGTTCCATCTGGTGTGTTTGGGAAAGAGGAAAATTCTCCAGATCTGGTGTTATCCAGAAAAATGTGGATGCCACTCTGGGGAAACCCCCTGCAGATATTCTCATCCTCCTGTAAGCAGGATGGTGCCAGGAGAGACATCATGATGAGCGGTTTGAGGTAAAAAAGGATTGAGGTAAAAAAGACAGTGATACTATGATGCTGGAGCACGGATGAATTAGTGTCATTTTCATCCCCCTTCCTCTGGTTGACCAGCAAGATGTCTGATGTAGCAGCAGTTGAGTGCTTTCTCTGGAGTTCTGTGATAGAAATGTACCACAGCATGGAAATGTCATTTACTTCACTTCTTTCCTTTTCTATCTTCCTACTTCATCCATGTTTAAAGGAGAAAGGATGGACATTCCTTATAAAGAAAATCACAATCAAGAGTGATGCTGTTTACAGGTTCTTTGGACTCATTTTTGTTAGTGTGGTGGGCATTGGAGACCTCTGTGTTCCTAGCCTGGTACAGAGTATGTAATGATAAACTGGTGTGGAATGAGGGGATGGATGGAATGTAGTAGCATAAGCTGAATTACAGGCTAGAGAGTGTAGATTTTATATTGAAGGCACTGGGAACTTCTTGTGCCCATTATTCAAGGAGATACCAGCCTCTCCAAGAAATTTTATTAGACAGGGAAGCAATGTGACAGGCAGGATAGAATATGTGTTATGAGTCATGTATGTTGACTTTATATCCTACAACTTGGTTGAATTTGTTTATTAGTTCTAGCGTTTATTTTAGTGTGGAATCTTTAGGATTTATACAAATAAGATCATGTTGCCTGTAAGACATGGAACCAACCTAAATGCCCATCAATGATAGACTAAAGAAAATGTGGTACATATAAACTATGGAATACTATTCAGCCATAAAAAGGAATGAGATCATGTCCTTTGCAGACACATGGATGAAGCTGGAAGCCATCATCCTCAGCAAACTAACACAGAAACAGAAAACCAAACACTGCATGTTCTCACTTATAAGTGGCAGCTGAACAATGAGAACACAGGGACACAGGGAGGGAAACAACACACACTGGGGCCTGTTGGAGGGGGAAAAAAGGAGAAAAGCATCAGTACAAATAGCTAATGCATGCCAGGCTGAAAACCTAGGTGACTGGTTGGTAGGTGCAGCAAACTACCATGACACATGTATGCATACCTATGTAAGAGACCTGCACGTTCTGCACATGTACATGTATCCCGGAACTTAAAGTAAAAAAAAAAAAAATGAAAAAGATCATGTTGCCTGTGAATAGAGATAATTCTACTTCTTCCTTTCCAGTTTGGATGCTTTCTATTTATTTTTCTTGCTGAATTGCTGTGGTCAGGACTTCTAGTACTATGTTGGAATAGAACATAGTAGACTAGAAGTGGTGAAAGTGAGCATACTTACCTTGTTCCTCATCTTAGAGAAAAAGCTTTCATCATTGAGTATGATATTATCTGTGGAACTTTTATATATTACCTTTGTTATGTTGAGGCAAATTCTTTTCATTCCTAGTTTATTGGATGCTTTTATCATAGAAGGGTGTTGAATTTTCAAATGGCTTATCTGCAATTTAGATAATCTCGTGTTTTCCCCCCATAATTCTATTTCCCCTTAATGTGGTATATTACACTGATTGATTTTCAAATGTTGAACCATTCTTGTATTTAAGGAAAAAAAATCCCATTTGATCATGATGTATAATCATTTTAAATTGCTCTTTAATTCTGTTTGCCAGTTTTTAAAACGGATTTTTGCATCAATATATGTCAGTGATATTGGTTTGTAGCTTTATGTTCTTGTAGTGTCTGTGTCTGTGTCTGGCTTTGGTATAAGTGCAATGCTGGCCTTGTAAAATAAGTTTGGAAGTACTTCCTCCTCTTCAGCTTTTCAGAAGAGTTTGAAGAGGATTAATACTAATTCTTTAAATGGTAGAACTCACCAGTGAAGTAATTTGATCCTAGACTTTTGTTGTTGTTGGTAGGTTTTTGATTACTGATTCAATCTCTTTACTTATTAAAGGCCCATTCAGATTTTCTATTTCTTCCTAATTCAGTCTTGGAAGGTTAGGGGTTTCTAGGAATTTATCAATTTTATTTAGGTTATCCGATTTGTTGGCATACAATTGTTCATATAGTATTCTCTTATAATCCTTTTCACTTCTCTAAAAGTAGTCGTAATGTCCCCTTATTCATTTGTAATTTTAGTTATTTGAGCATTCTTGTTTTTTTCTTTTTTAGTCTAGATAAGATTTTTTGATTTTATTGAACTTCTTTATACATTTTTTAAAAACGTTCATATTAGGTTCAGGGGTACTTGTGCAGGCTTGTTATATAGGTAAACTCCTGTCACAGGGGTGTGTCGTACAGATTATTTAGTCACCCAGGTACTAAGCCCAGTTATTTTTTCTCCTTCTTTCCCTCCTCCTGCCCTCCACCCTCAGATAGGCCCCGGTGTTTGTTGTTCCTTTCTTTGTGTCTGTGTGTTCTCATCATTTAGCTCCCACTTGTAAGTGAGAACATGCAGTATTTGGTTTTCTGTTCCTGCATTAGTTTGCTAAGAATAATGGCCTCCAGCACCATGTTCCTGCAAAGGACATGATATAATTCTTCTTTATGGCTGCATAATATTCACATTTTCTTTATCCAGTCTACCATTGATGGGCAGTTAGTGTGATTCCACAGCTTTGCCATTGTGAATAGTTCTGCAATAAGCATACATGCTCCTGTGTCTTTATGACAGAATGATTTATATCCCTTTGGGTATATACCCAGTAGTGGGATTGCTGGGTTGAATGGTAGTTATATTTTTAGCTCTTTGAGAAATAACCACACCACTTTCCACAATGGTTGAACTAGTTTACACTCCTGCCAACAGTATATAACTGTTCTATTTTCTCCACACGTCTGTTATTTTTTGACTTTTTAGTAACGGCCATTCTGACTGGTGTGAGATGGTATCTCATCGTGGTTTTCATGTACATTTCTCTAATGATTAGTGATATTGAGCTTTTTTTCATGTGCTTATTGGTGACATGTATGTCTTCTTTTGAAAAGTACTGTTCATATCCTTTGCCCACTTTTTAATGGGGTAGTTTTTCCTTGAAAATTTGTTTACATTCTTTATAGATGCTGGATCTTAGACTTGTGTCAGGTGCATAGTTTGCAAAATTTTTCTTCTATTCTGTAGGTACATTATTCTGTTCTCACATTGCTGTAAATAAATAAATGAGACTGGGTAAAAGAAAAGAAAAGAAGTTAAATTGACTCATGGCTCCGTAAGCTGTACAAGAAGCATTGAGGTTTCTCTTTCTGGGGAGGCCTCAGGAAGTTTCAATCATGGTGGAAGGCAAAGTGGGAACAAGGCATCTCACATGATGGGAGCGGGAGCAAGAGAGAGAACAAGGGGGGAAAGGTGCCACACACTTTTAAACAACCAGAGCTCGTGAGAACAGCAAGGGGATGATGCGAAACCATCTTGAAGGATCCACCCCCATGATCCAATCGTCTCCTATCAGGCACCACCTCCAACATTGGAGATTAAAATTGAACATGAGATTTGGGTGTGGACACAGATCCAAACCATGTCAGTAAGTTGTCTGTTTACTCTGTTGATAGTTTCTTTTGCTGTGCAGAAGCTCTTTAGTTTAATTAGATCCATTTGTCAATTTTTGCTTTTGTTGCAATTGCTTTTGGCACCTTCTTCGTGAAATCTTTGTCGGTTCTTATGTACAGAATGGTATTGCTATGTTGTTTTCCAGAGTTTTTATAGTTTGTGGTTTTATATTTAACTCTATAATCCATCTTGAGTTGATTTTTGCATATGGTATAAGGAAAGGGCCCAGTTTCAATCTTCTGCATATGGCTAGCTAATTATCTTAGTACCACTTATTGAATAGGAAGTCCTTTCCCCATTGCTTGTTTTTGTCAGCTTTGTCAAAGATCAGATGGTTGTAGGTGTGTGGCCTTATTTCTGGCCTCTCTGTTCTGTTCCATTGGTCTATGTATCTGTTTTTGTACTAGTACCATGATGTTTTGGTTACTGTAGCCCTGTGGAATAATTTGAATTTGAGTAGCTTGATGCCTTTTGCTTTGTTCTTTTTGCTTAGTATTGCTTTGGCTATTGGGGCTCTTTTTTTGTTCCACATGAGTTTTAAAATAGCATGTTTTTCTAATTCTGTGAAGAATGTCATTGGTAGCTTGATAGGAATAGCATTGAATCTGTAAATTGCTTTGGGCAAGAATAGCCATTTTAATGATATCGACTCTTCCTATCTATGAGCATGAAATGTTTTCCATTTATTTGTGTCCTCTCTGGTTTATTTGAGCAGCAGTGTTTTGTAATTCTCATTGTAGAGATCTTTCACCTCCATGGTTAGCTGTATTCCTAGGTATTTTATTCTTTTTGTGGCAATTGTAAATGGAATTGTGTACCTGATGTGGCTTTCCACCTGGCTGTTGTTAGTATATAGGGATGTTAGGGATTTTTGTATGTTGATTTTGTATCTTGAAACTCTGCTGAGTTGTATATCAGCTTAAGGATCTTTTGGGCTGAGACTATGGGGTTTTCTAGATACAGAATCTTGTTATCTGCAAACAAGAATAATTTGACTTCCTCTCTTCCTATTTGGATGCCCTTTATTTTTTTCTCTTGTTCGATTCTTCTGGATAGGCCTTCCAGTATATGTTGAATAAGAGTGGTGACAGAGAGCATACTTGTCTTTTCCTTTTGCAAGGGAAATGCTTCCAGCTTTTGCATTCAGTGTGATGTTGGCTGTAGGTTTGTCATAGGTAGCTCTTATTTTGAGGTGTGTTCCTCTGTACCTATTTTTTTGAGATTTTTAAATGAAGGGATGTTGAATTTTATTGAAAACCTTTTCTGCTTTGATCATCATCACGTATTGAGATGATCATGTGGTTTTTGTTTTTGGTTCTGTTTATGTGATGAATCAACGTTTATTAATTTGCATGTGTTGAACCAAGCTTGCGTCCCAAGGATAAAGCTTACTTGACCATGGTGGGTAAGGTTTTTGATGTGCTGCTGGATTTGGCTTACCAGTATTTTGTTGAGGATTGTTTGCATCAGTGTTCATCAAGGATATTGGCCTGAAGTTTTATTTTTTGTTGTATCTCTGCCAGATTTTAGTATCAGGATTAAGTATGACTTAATAATCTCTCAATGGTGGCACCCCTTAATCCTGTAGCATTGGGTATTAAGTTTTAACATAAATCTTGGAGGGGACAGCATCATTGAAACCACAGCAGGCAAACCATCAGGAACTCAGGCCCCAGGCCCATCCCGGTGGACCCATGTGACTGGCCCATCACAGAAACTGGCTGGCTCCTGCAGACCCAGGCTCAAGGCCCACCCCAGTGCTAGATCAACCCCTTAGGACCTAGGCTTCTGGCCAGCCCCATGGATACAGACTCCAGTCTCAACCTTGGGGACCCAGGTTCCAGGCCCACCTCCATGAACCCAATCAACAAATCTGTCCCAGTGGATCCAGGCTCCGGGCCCAACCCTGTGGGTCCACGTGCCAGGCCCTTTGATACGCTGACCCAAACACTAACCCACCTTGCCTGAGGAGTTCAATGCAAGCTCATTCATGGACCATTCCAGACACCATGACCAGAATGTCTTGTATACAGACATTAATGTAAGGAACATCAAGAAACATGAAAAACCAAGGAGATATACATAATACCATCAAAAAAACCAGTAATCTTCCAGTAGCTGACCCCAAATAAGGAGATATACAAAATGCCTCACAAATAATTTATAATTATTTATAAATTATTGTTTTAGGGAAGCTCAGTGAACATCAAGAAAATATAGAGAAATATTTGGGTGGTATCAGAAAACCAACAAATGATCCAAATTAGAAATTTAACAGAGAAACTGAAATTATTTTAAAAATCAAATAGAAATTCTGGAGCTTAAAAGTATAATACATGTAATGAACAAATGCAACAGAGAGCATCAACAGCAAAACTGATTAAAGAGAAAAAAAAACATGTGGAGTCAAAAACAAATTATATCAAAATACATAGGCAGAGGAGAACAATGAAAAAAAGAATAAAAAAGGAATGAAGAAAGCTAATGGGATTTATGGGACAGCATTAAAGGAGCAAATATTCAAGCTAAAGAATATAAATAAGGAGAAAGAGTCAAAGGGGTAATATTCTTCTTTAAAGAAATAGTAGAACATTGCAGAAAAAGAAAACTACAGATTAATATTTCTTATGAACATTGATGCAAACATCCTCAACAAAATACTAGCAATATGAATTCAGCAGCACATTAAAAGTATTATTTACCATGACCAAATGAGATTTTTTTTCCAAGAATGCAAGACTGGTTTAATATGTGCAAATCAATAAATGTGATATGCCACATTATAAGTGTACAGAACACAAACCATAAGATCATCTTAATAGAGGCAGAGACAGCATTTGATAAAATTAATCATCCTTTCATGATTAAAAGCTGTCAACAAACTAGGTATAGAAGGAATGTACCTCAACACAATAAAGGCCTTATATGATAAACCGCAGCTTACGTCGTACTCAATGGTGAAAAGTTGAATACTTTTCCTCCAAGATCAAGAATAATACAAGAATGCTCATTCTTACCACTTATTTTCAACATAGTTCTGAAAGTCCTAGCCAGAGCAATTAGACAAAAGAAAGAAATAAAGGTCATCCAAATCAGAAAGAAAGAAGTTAATGGTCTCTGCTTCAGAACACATGATCTTAGAAAGACCCCACCAAATTAAACCTGTTAGAACTAATAAACAAATTCAGTAAGGTTGCAGGTTACAAAGTCAATATACAAAAATCAGCAGCATTTCAGCACAATAAAACAAACTATCTGAAAAAGAAATCAAGAGAAACAATTTATTTACAATCAGTACCAAAATTCTTAGAAATAATTTAACCAAGGATATAAAAGATCTGTTCACAGAAACTTATAAAACATTGAAGAAATTGGAGACACAAATAAATGTAAAAATATTTCACAATCATAAATTAGAAGAATGAATATTGTTAAAATGTCCACATTGGGGGACAAGACAGCCAACTAGACAAGGCTGGGAGAAGTGCCTCTCCTACCGAGAGAAACCAAAACATTGAATAAACTATCCCGCTTTTAATAGATTTTTTGAGAGAAAAAACTGAAAGTTAATAGAGAGACGACTCAGATCCAGAGGTGGAAGAGGAAGGAAGCTTGGCACCCTATAGAGTTGCTGAGTGACAGGACCAGCTTCTGGTCCTAAATAAGGAAGGAGAGAGTGAAGGAACTGCCAGGTGACACACTCCCACCATGGACCTCTGGGATCCTAGCTTTAAGAGATCCCATCACCCACATAAACGTTTGAATTGACATGGGGAGATGCCTGGAGAGTAGGCAGATGCAGAGCTCAAGCCTGTGTGGAGCCCAGATTTTGTGAGTGGGACAGTTGCAGCAAAACACAACCATAGGTGCCCATCCACCAAGGCAGGCTCTTCAACTTGCTCGGAGTGGCTCTAGCCCTTGCTGACTGCTGGGCAGGGAGAGAGCAGAGCTATCTTCCTCATGGGACCTGGGTGTGTCTGATCTGTGCACACCACTATCCTCCAACTGATCCCGAGGCTCCTCCCTGTGTGCACACAGCACAGCCTCTACTGCTACACCTGAGTACTTTGCCAGTGGCCTGGGAGCACTTTGTCCCCCCTCGCACAGCTGGTGCTGGACCATGAGGGGCCAGAGAACAAAGCCATGGGTGCGATCCCAACTCCCAAATGTTTGAACACACAAGTCAGAATATTGGGCTGAGATCTGTGGCCAGAGTCTGAGTAGGGGAGAAGCTCCCACTCTCAGAACACTGAGAAAAGTAAGGCAAGGGTTTCTGGGCTGGTACAGGAACTCAGTGTGCTTCTCTCTACAAGACTGGTGAGGGAAAGGTGTAACCTGTTTGTCAGCCACAACATCTTCCTGAGGGAGCCTTGTGTCTGGGTAAAACTGACAGACCAGTGATCTGGGTGCAGAAGGCTTGAGACAAAACTAGCTGGTTGGGCCAGCTATGGGGCAGACGCTGGAAAGAAACCTGGTCAGGGGAGCCTGAGCTGAGTGGTCCCCACAGTCATCTGCTTGGCAAGAAACCCTAGGTTGCAGGTGCTAGACCAGCTGCACACCCACAGCAACACTGCCATGCCCAGGATCCTCTGCCCTTGATCCTGAATCAGCAGACCGCCTGCAGATATACTTCACAACCCACACTGACTCTGCCGTGCACACAGGACCAGTGGGCCCCAGGGGAGCTGCAGGTCTCCTGGTGACCTAATCTTTTTTTGTCTTTTTTTTATTCCTTTTTGTGGAGAACGGGGTCTCGCTATATTGCCCAGGCAGGTCTCGAACTCCTGGGCTCAAGCTATCCTCCCGCCTCTGCCTCCCTGAGAGCTGGGATTACAGGCGTGAGCTACCACGCCCTAATCTTAAGCTAAGTGTGGCTAAGAGCCTATCTGCTGGCCTTTACTATTAAGCACTGACCACTGGATTGCCCCTGAATTACACCACCAAACAAATACTGTTTCAGCACACATTGCCAGTGAAACCCAATGCAGGAACATAGTAAAAAATAAAGACCTGGCATAGAGTCTTGGCCCTCTGAAAACACCCAGAAAAAAGTCAGCTATAGTCAACATACATCACAGTCAAAATATCAAGGAAAATAATGAAGAATAAAACAAAAAGTCAAAACCAAATGACAGTTACTTCAAAAAGATAAAGGAACACCAGCTGTCTTCGATGAGAAAGAATCAGCACAAACTCTGGCAGTTCAAAAAGTCAGAATGTCTCTTTAACTCCAAACAATCATATTAGCTCTCATCAGATTGAAATGGCTGAAATGACAGACATAGAATTCATTATCTGGAAGGTAAAGAAGCTCAAAGACATTCAGGAGAAAGTTGAAACCCAGTCCAAGGAAGCCATTAAAGCAATCCAAGAGTACAGAGATAACATAGCCATTTTAAGAAAGAACCAAATGGAACTTCTGCAATTGACAAATTCATTATAGGAATTTTGTAATACATTCAGAAGTATTAACAACAGAATAGATCAAGTTGAGGAATCTCAGAGCTCAAAGATCAGTCCTTTGAATCAACACAGACAAAACTAAAGAAAAAATTTAAAAATAAAATCTCTAAAAAATGTGGAATTATGTAAAGATATCAGACTTACAACTTACTGGCATTTCTGAAAGAGGAGAAAGAATAAGTAACTTGGAAAACATATATGAGGATAGCCCATGAAAATTTCCCCAATCTCCCTAGAGAGGCTGACATGCAAATTCAAGAAATGCAAATAACCCCTATGAGATAACTAGAAGATGACTATCCCCAAGACACATAGTCATAAGATTCTCCAAGGTCAACGTGAAAGAAAAAATTCTTAAGGGCAGCTGGAGAAAAACCTGAGGTCACTTACGAAGGGAACCTCATCAGACTAACAGCAGACTTCTCAGCAGAAACCTTACAAACCAGGCAAGATTAGAGGCCTATTTTTAGCATCCTTAAAGAGAAGAAATTTCTTTTTTTTTTTTTTTTTTTTTTTTTTTTGAAAAGAGGTCCCCCTCTTTTCCCCCCCCGGGGGGGGGGGG
>NW_016812222.1:1612855-1620932 GCF_001698545.2 Rhinopithecus bieti | reverse complement strand
TTTTTTTTTGAGACAGAGTCTCGCTCTATCTGTCGCCCGGGCTGGAGTGCAGTGGCCGGATCTCAGCTCACTGCAAGCTCCACCTCCCGGATTCACGCCATTCTTCTGCCTCAGCCTCCCGAGTAGCTGGGACTACAGGCGCCCGTCACCTCGCCCAGCTAGTTTTTTGTATTTTAGTAGAGACGGGGTTTCACCATGTTAGCCAGGATGGTCTCGATCTCCTGGCCTTGTGATCCGCCCATCTCGGCCTCCCAAAGTGCTGGGATTACAGGCTTGAGCCACCGCGCCCGGCCGAGAAGAAATTTCAATGAAGAATTCCATATCCTGCAAAACTAAGCTTCATATAAGGAGAAATAGGCTAGGCATGGTTGCTCACACCTGTAATACCAGCATTTTGGGAGGCTCAGGCAGGAGGATTGCTTGAGATCAAGAGTTTGAGACCAGCCTAGGCAACATGGCAAAACCCTGTGTCTTCTAAAAATACAGAAGTTACCTGGGCAAGACTCCACCACAAACAAACAAACAAAAACTATCAGGTACTATGCTCACTACCTGGGTGACAAAATCATTTTTACAACAAACCCAGTGACAAGCAATTTACCCATGTAACAAACCTGCATGTGTATCCCCTGAACCTAAAATGAAAGTTAAAAAAAAAGAACTTTCATCAACATTTCTTGCAGTGAAGGTATGTTAGTGATGAACATTCTCTGCTTTTATTGCCTGAAAATATCTTTATTTTGTATTCGTATTTGACATATCTTCTCACTGGACATAAAATTCTAAATTACAAGTTTTTCCCCTTTTTTATATTAACAATTTCATTCCAATGTCTTTCATATTGCCTTATTTGTGACGATGCCTTCTATCCATCTTATCTTTGTTCCAAGTATAAGAAGTGTTCCACAACCCCAGACTGATTAAAAACATTTTTTTACATTAAAAAAGCAAAAGAAAGAAACATTTTTATATGAGGCTGTCTCAGATTCAGACACCACCCAATCTTCAGATTTCGAATAGCTTATACTCAAACATTTGGTAATATCAGCTCCTTAATGGTCTTCCTGGAGGGCAGATGCATTCTAGAGATGAGAACACGATCATGATTACTAATGCTACCACCACTATGCACGCACAAAAGTCACTGGTGTGATCCTTTCTCAGAACATTGTGGTAACTTCTGGACATTCTCTGCTGTTATAATTGCTTCTTCTTTCTGTTTTTTTTTTCCCCCCTTATCTGAACAGATAATTTTCTCCATTGGAATGAAAAAGTCTTGCTTCATGCTCTTTAACTGTGTGACCTTGGGCATATTACTTTACTTTGGGGCAAACCATTTTCCTTCTTGAGGACCAAATGTGCTCTTTTATAAAATGAGCAGTTAAGATTAGATTGTCTCTCTGGACATGGCTCATGTTGACAACCTGGATCACATTAGAGGATCACATTGAGACCTTTATGTCGGCCTCAATTTCTCCATCTGTAAAGTAGAGGTTGGGCTTAGGTTATAGATGATAAAGACACCAACTTTCCTGGAAAGGATTCTGAACTTAGGCTCAGCCTCAGTTAAGAAGGAGTTCTGTGATTAAACAGGGATGCCCACCTCAGCAACAGAAATGGGCAGGTCAACCATGTATGCTGTGCCTTGGTGAAGATTTTATGCTATGCTGTGCATTTGATATCCATTCTCTATATTTGAAATCCAATCTAAGATTATCTAGAAGGTCATTTCCAAGACACTGATGAGATATATCTATATAAATATACAACTCAGGATAAAAGCAACTTTTAATATTTAGTGTGTTCCTCTGATCTGATTACAGCCCACAGGGAAATATAGACAATACAGGCTAATGAAGAAAGGTGATAAGATTTTTTTTTTTTTTTTTTTTTTTTTTTGAGATGGAGTTTCGCTCTTGTCACCCAGGCTGGAGTGCAATGGTGCAATCTTGGCTCACTGCAACCTTCGCTTCCTGGGTTCAAGCGATTCTCCTGCCTCAGCCTCCTGAGTAGCTGGGATTGGAGGCACCCATCACCATACCCAGCTAATTTTTGTATTTTTTAGTAGAGATGGGATTTCCCCATGTTGTCCAGACTGTTCTCGAACTCCTGACCTCAGGTGATCTGCCTGCCTCAGCCTCCCAAAGTGCTAGGATTACAGGTGTGAGCCACTGCAACCGGCCAAGGGTGATAAGATTTTAAAAATTCATTTAAAATACAGAAATTTCAAAAAGGGAGAAGTGCAGTGATAGCAAAATTGATGCAAACTGTGCAAGCATGAAATCTATTTTGTAGCTGAATCTAATTTTCTTGGTCCTGAGATTCTATTTCCATTGGTTTTCAAATAGTTAATTCTATTGATTTTTCAGGGAGATTACTAAAATCACTGATAATTATTTTCTTAGTGACACAAAATCTAAAAAGCACTATATAAACCTTCTCTCTATCTCCCCTTATCCTTATGTCACCTTACCCTACCCCAAATACTCCGATGGCAGAGTATCTACCCATGGCAGAGTAGAGAATATGTGCACTAACAAAACCACATGCACAGGGTGGGGTATCCATCTCTGACTTGGCTGAGCTAGTCTAAGGAAGGAAGGCTCTGTGGCCACTGTCCTTGGAAGTCATTCTCACAGGTTGGTGGTATTCTCAAGTAGGTGGTGCCTGAGTGGCCCAAGAGCACCCACATGCTGCTATGCATTTTTCTGACAACCTCTTTATGATCTCTGACTTTGGCAGATCATCCCGCATCTCTCAATTGGAGAGTCACCTTTCTTATCTCCACAGAAAATTCTTAATCAAGCTCCTGGTTTTCCCTTACAGCTTCTACTTTTTAAACTAACTTCTCCAACTTCACCACTATATCTCTGACAGATGAGAACATTAGAGATTCTTTGTTTTTCAAAAACAAAACAAAACTCAGCAAAACTATAAATATACTAAGGAGAAGTCTGTATTATCTCCTGCCAAAATATATCACCCTGCATTTTTAAAAATTTTTAACTTTTGTGGGTACATAGTAGGTGTATGTATTTGTGGGATACATGAGATGTTTTGATACAAGCATGCAATACATAATAACCACATCATGGAATATGGGGTATCCATCCCCTCAAGCATTTATCCTTTGTGTTACAAATAATCTAATTATACTTTTTTATTACTTTAAAATGTACAATTAAATTATTTTTTGCTATAGTCATCTCATTATGCTATTAAATACCAGGTCTTATTCATTCTTTCTAACTATTTTTTGTACCCAGTAACCATCCTCACCTCCCCACACATGCCCACTACCCTTCCCAGCCTCTGATAACCATCTTTCTACTCTCTATCTCCATTGAGTTCAATAGTTTTGATTTTTAGATTTCACAAATAAGTGAGAACATGCAACGTTTGTCTTTCTGTGCCTGACTTATTTCACTTAGCATAATGGCCTCCAGTTCCATCCATGTTATTGCAAATGACAGCATCTCATTCTTTTTTATGGCTGAATAGTACTCCATTGAGTATAAGTTTCACATTTTCTCTATGCACTCATCTGTTGATGGACACTTAGGTTGCTTCTAAATCTTGGCTATCGCGAAGAGTACTGCAACAAGCACAGGTGTGCAGATATCTATTCAATATACTTATTTCCTTTTGGAGGGGGGGTATATACCCAGCAGTGGGATTGCTGGATCGTATGGTAACTCTATTTTTAGTTTTTTGAGGAACCTCCAAACTGTTCTCCATAGTGGTTGTACTAACTTACATTCCCACTAGTTGTGTACGAGGGTTTCCTTTTCTTCACATCCTTGCCAGCATTTATTATTGCCTATTCTTTTGGATAAAAGCCGTTTTAACTGTAGTGAGATGATATTTCACTGTAGTTTGATTTGCATTTCTCTGATGATCAGTGACTCTGAGTACCTTTTCCTCTGCCTGTTTGCCATTTGTATGTCTTCTTTTGAGAATATTCAGATATTTTGCCTTTTTGTTTGTTTGTTTGTTTTGTTTGTTTTGAGACAGAGTCTCCCTCAGTCGCCCAGGCTGGAGTGCAGTGGCGCGATCTCGGCTCACTGCAAGCTCTGCCTCCTGGGTTCATACCATCCTCCTAGTTCCTAGTATCTGGAACTACAGTTGCCCACCACCACGCCCGGCTAATTTTTTTTTTGCATTTTTAGTACAGACGGGGTTTCACCGTGTTAGCCAGGATGGTCTTGATCTCCTGATCTCGTGATCCACCTGCCTTGGCCTCCTAAAGTGCTGGGATTACAGACATGAGCCACCACGCCCTGCCATTATTTTGCCCATTTTTAAATTGGATCATTAGATTTTTTTTTCCTATAGAATTGTTTGAGCTCTTTATATTTCCTGTTATTAATCCCTTGTCAGACAGGTCATTTACAAATATTTTCTCCCATTCTGTGGGTCTTTTCACTTTATTGATAGTGTGCTTTGCTGTGCAGAAGCTTTTTAACTCGATGTGATCCCATTTGTCCATTTTGCTTTGATTGCCTGTGTTTGTGGGTCATTACTCAATATTTGCCCAGACAAACATCCTGGAGAGTTTCCCCAGTTTTCTTATAGTAGTTTCATAGTTTGAGGTCTTAGATTTAATTCTTTAATCCATTTGATTTTTGATTTGATGTTTTGTATATGGTGAGAGACAGAGGTCTAGTTTCATTATTCTGCATATGGATATCCAGTTTTCCCAGCACCATTTATTAAAAGACTGTTGTTTTTAATAAACAACAGTTTATGTTCTTGCCAGTCATGCCAGTGTATGTTCTTGGCACCTTTGTCAAAAATGAGTTTACTGTAGATGGGTGGGCTTGTTTCTGGGTTCTCTATTCTTTTCCATTGCTCTATGTGTCTGTTTTTATGTGAATTGCACAACCATGCTGTTTTGGTTACTATAGCTCTGTAGTATAATTTAAAGTCAGGTAATGTGATTTCTCCAGTGTTGTTCTTGTTGCTTAGGATGGCTTTGGCCATCCTGCATTTTTAACCCTTTTCCCATTTTCACCCAGAATACTCACTGGTGGCACTTGCAGCACCAGGGTTTACCCTGAGGTAACTTTGCCATGAAATATATCACCTTTATTATTATTTTCACATTGTTCTAATATATTGACTTTGAAAACACAAGTTATCATTCTATTTGTAGCATCTTGTTGTTAGCAATGTAAATTTCCATTTACAAAATATAGAAATTCTTGATCGCTGAAAATGTCAAATTCTAGAAAGTGTAGCATTCCTATGTTAATATTGTTCTCAAACAGTTTTTGGCCAAAGAGTCATTTAATGAATCTACTTTTTTCCAAAATAGACGATTCTGATGATTCAGATGATTCTGATGTTAGTTCTGTTCAAAAATAATTCCAAGAACAGTTTGTATATTTTATTTTCACACTGAAAATCAGTCAGCCTCAAGAGCGTGTTAATGTAAAATTAAATGAACACAGGCAGTGAGCTGCACTTTTTTTTTCTAAACAGTAAAAAATTTTCCTGATTTTCTTGGCATCCGGTGGTATTAAACATATGTGGGAGAAATACAGCTTAGCAAACTCTTCCAGGAGATAAAGTGCTGATTACCCCTACTGGGCAATTTCACAATGTCTCCTATATTTTTCTCCTTTGGTAGTGGGGATGGGGGAGCACAATGTTACATTGGGCCTCTCTCCTCTCTCTCTTTCTCTCTCCCTCTCCTTTGAAAATGTTTCCTCTCTTTCAATATTTCATTTCTTATTTGTATTTCTGAATGAGGGAAAAGAGTTGATGGGACAGTGGAGTGGGAAAAAGAAGAGCACCAATAAAACCTGTTTTCCTGTTTCACTATTTTCATTCCAAATTCCTTCTATCTCATAATTGATGGAATCTTACGAACTTATTAGTTAAAAAGTGTCTTTCTTGTTTCACAGGAATTCATACTGGGATGATCACTCAGAAGAAAAGGTGAATACCAGATGTTGTAAGCTATTGGACTGCCACAAGTGATATCTTTACACACCATTCTGCTGTCACTGGGTATGTATGAAGTGCTGCATACAGACAGAGGAGAAAGGCAATTGACCCCATCTAAAGTTAACCAAAACTTCCTCTTGGGGCTGTTTCTTTCCATCAGACCTTACAGTTCTACGGGATAATAGCTTATCTCATAAGACCTGAGCTTTCTTTAATAATTTCTAGAAGCAGACGTTATTGTGTCATGCACACTCAGTGTTGCAAATTAATGGTCTGGTGATCTGGGTGGCATGGCATTTTCCCCTTCTCTGGTTCATCACCCATGATAGACCAGTAAAGGTGATCACTTAAATTCCTTCCTGTGCAGTGTTCTGTATTCCTCAGGACACACAGCTTCCTCTCTCCCAGGAGCCATGAATCTCCTGATGCTGACATTCGTTATCTGTGGGTTGCTAACTCAGGTGACCAAAGGTAATAGAACCCTACAAAGCAGAGATGATGGAACTAGGATGAGTTGTTGCCCTTGGGCTCCCCTGGTATCATGATGGGAAGAGAGGGAATCTACAGGAAAAATCTGGGCCAATAAAGAGCAGCAGAAATGCTCTTATTTTGGCAGCTCCATGCCCCTAGTCTCTGAGAATCTTTCTGTTAGGGACATCTAGCAAGCTGGGATGTCCTCTGAAGCATTTCTCCAAAGACAAGAATTTCCTTAATGCTCTGAGCCACCCTATCTGTCTCTCTACATAACTATCCAATGTTAGCTCAGCCTCACTTCACTTCTATTTTGATTATTCCGTTGTATCTATTTCATTGTTGTGTCCTATTAGTTCTCCTACAATCTTGAATTCTTCTTTGCCCGGAGAGTACCTTCAGAGGGAGGCCCTCATTTTTATGTTCTTAGATATGGTGAACAAGTCCATTGACAGTCTGTAGATTCTGTAGCACTATCACATGGAAGAAACAATATATGTTTGGGGTAGAAGTGGAAATAAGTGGAGTGAAGACAGGATAGAAAGACTAGCGACCAATGGGGAGCTTCTAATTTTAGATGAATAGGAACAGTCTGTTTCCACTATTTAATAATGCTACTTTTGAAAATTTTTAACATTTTATTAAAAAAAACTTGCAATTGATTATGTATCAAGCAATTGATAGATTTATAGGGTTTAAGGAAAAGAAAAGGGTATGCCTGTCCAAGAATACCAGTTCTTCAGTCCTCCCCTTCAGAATCAATCAATGTTACCAATTTCTTATCTATCCTAGCAAATACAAATATACGTATTTGCCTGTGTATACCTTTTAGATTTTTTTAAATGCAATTGCAAATGCACCATGTGAATTGTTCTGCAATGTAATAGCAATGTATTAGAGACATCTTATCCACACATAAACCTAGTTCATTATTTTTAATCAATAAGTAAAACTCTGAGGAGGAGCAGATGTATCTCCTCACATTAATTACTCTGCTATTGATGAAAAATAGGTCTTTAATTATCAAAACAATTCAGCAAGAAAAATTTGTAAGCAAATGTATGTCTTTCCATTTATGACTGGACACATGGACACATACACACACATACACACACAAATCACCTACCAGAAAAGCTGAACTACTCTTCTCTCCTATCACCAGCTGCAAGAGTGTCAGCTTCCCATACACTCATCAGTCCTTTTTGTTTTTTCTACTCCATTCTTCCAAGTTTTACAGTCTAATATGTGAAAATGATGTCCTGATGTTTGAATTCATGACACTTCAGTTATAAATGAGTTTGAACATCCAGCCCATTAGATTTCTAAACTTTCTTATCTTTATATACCAAGAAATTTGGCTTTAGTTAAATTTGGAGGTGTTACATGTTGCTTAGAAAGATGCTATTCATGTCTATTAAATGGTTATAACTGTGCCTATGATCTGTTATGTCTTGATTCACATGTTGATGTAATATGAGTTACAGAATTAATATCTACTTTCACTTCTGATTATAAACTGCTGTATTTGTTGAAAATTTGGAAATTTTGAAATTGTAAAGAGGTAAAAAAATTGTAAAGAAGTTAAAAGAGACAAAATATTTTGATCTGTTTTCTTCCTCAGTTTTCTTATTTGAATAAAATGTATAGCATACTT
>NW_016812222.1:1589600-1612657 GCF_001698545.2 Rhinopithecus bieti | reverse complement strand
GTCAGCTTCCCATACACTCATCAGTCCTTTTTGTTTTTTCTACTCCATTCTTCCAAGTTTTACAGTCTAATATGTGAAAATGATGTCCTGATGTTTGAATTCATGACACTTCAGTTATAAATGAGTTTGAACATCCAGCCCATTAGATTTCTAAACTTTCTTATCTTTATATACCAAGAAATTTGGCTTTAGTTAAATTTGGAGGTGTTACATGTTGCTTAGAAAGATGCTATTCATGTCTATTAAATGGTTATAACTGTGCCTATGATCTGTTATGTCTTGATTCACATGTTGATGTAATATGAGTTACAGAATTAATATCTACTTTCACTTCTGATTATAAACTGCTGTATTTGTTGAAAATTTGGAAATTTTGAAATTGTAAAGAGGTAAAAAAATTGTAAAGAAGTTAAAAGAGACAAAATATTTTTGATCTGTTTTTCTTCCTCAGTTTTCTTATTTGAATAAAAATGTATAGCATACTTATAAATTTTCTATTAAACTATTAGTATTTTCCCATTTACTAAATATTTTCAAAACTGTATTTCCAATGACTGCATAAAATTTTATAGAAAGGATACTGTTTAAATTACTTAGCCAAATTTTTTTTGCATAAATAAGTGCATTTACATTTTATAGACAAGGATGGCTAGCATAACCTTTCTTATACATAAATCATTCAGCATAAAATTCCTGGAGATGTAGTTTTTTCTGTCTGCTTCATGTATTATCAATTTTGAATACTTGCCAAGTCCTAAAATGAAAGATTATGTTTAGTTAATTTTATTTATGTCTGTGAGTAATGGGGAAGTCAAACTCCAAATACATGCTTAATGTATATTTAACTTTTCTATAAATTGTCTATGCCTCTTTTTCTCTTTTATTTTGGAGAGTTAGTTTTCATTTTTTTGATTTAGAGATTTTCATTTTTGTGTTCTCTTACAGGTTTGGTTTTGAAATTTAACTATTTAGTCCCTCTGAGCTTTACATTATGTGTTTTCAAGTGAGATAGCACCTGATGGCTTGTGAAGCAACTTTTTACCAAGCCAAGCTGTCAGTGGACTGCTATCAATAGATATATTTTAAGTTGTTACTAGCTGATTTTATATCTGGTATGTGTGGTAAGAATTCCACACATGGGATAATGTTTTGGCTAGATGGCTCCCCTGCTTAGAAACATGCAATTGCCAGTCATATTTCTAATTTTAGAATTTTGAGATACTGCTTGATGAAGATCACATGTCCTAACAACATCATAGTTCCAGACTGAAGTTCTTTGAATAAAATGACTATTGTCACTCTAGAAAAAAAAATATGAATTATTCTCAATTGCCATCATCCTACTGCTTAAACCAAATTCTTGGAATTATCTTTGATTTTTTATATCCTATGACATTCATATCTATTAGGAAGTCTATTACATCTGCCTGCAAATTATATCCAGAATGCAATTATTCTCGTCACCTCCATTGCTACCACTGTGTTTCTAGTCACCATCATCTCTCACCTGTGATCCTCAGGATCTCTGTCCTTTTGCTCTTCCCTTCCACACTCTTGTGAAGTACACATAATGCATAATCCGCTTACACTGGAAGTCAGATCATGTACTTTTGCTCAAAACTCTGCTATGGCCCCCTCTATACTCAGAGCAGTAACCAGAGTCCATACAATGGCTCACCTGGCCCTGCAGGATCTGGCCTTTATGACCTTTCTCACCTCATCTCCTACTATTATAGTCCTTGTTCACTCCACTACAGCCACACAGGCCCCAGTGCTCTTCCCCAAACATATCAGACTCAACCCATAGAGCTCTGTTTGTTTCCTCTGCCTAGAACGCACTTGCTGGTGTGACTAATTCCTTTACCTCCTTCAAGCTGTTTAATCATCACCTTGTTACACAGGCCTGTGCAACTCCTGTTTATGAATCTTCTATTACCCTTACATCTATTCTCCCTTCTTTCTGCAAACCATTTATCACCTTTTCATCTACAAAATAATGTCCTTTGTTTTTTATTGAGGTAAAATATACATATATAAATTACCATCCTTACCATGTTTTTACCATATTTTCATGTATACCTGTTGGCCATTTGTATCTCTTCTGTTGAGAAATGTCTATTCAAATCTTTTACCCATTCTAAAATCAGATTATTTGTTTTTGTTTTTGTTCGCTATGGAGCTGTTTGAGTTCTTATATTAATATATTTTTGGTTGTTAATTCCTCGTCAGACAGATAGTTTGCAAATGTTTTCTCCCACTCTGTGGGCTATATCTTCACTTTGTTGATTATTTCCTTTGCTGTACCCAAGCTTTTTAGTTTGATGTAATCCTAATTGTCTCTTTTTGCTTTGGTTTCCTGTGCTTTTGCGGTCTTACCCAAGAAACCTTTGTCAAGACCAGTGTCCTGAAGTGTTTCCCTAATGTTTTCTTCAGGTAGTTTCATAGTTTCAGGTCTTAGATTTAAGTCTGTAAACCATACAGTTTAGCAGGGAGTGCACTTGCTTTTTATTGTCTATCTCCCTCTGCTAGAAAGTCAGCTCCATGTGATTTTTGTCCATTTAGTTCACAGATGTACCTCAAGGGCCCAGGATGGTGCCTGTACCATAGAAGGGGCCCAAAATTTTGATGACTGTGTGATTATAGCCTAATTTAATAATGGAGAGGATAACATAAAAGCAGTAGGAAGGAATGTAAGTGAGAAACAGTTTTGAAGAATAATTGACAGAACAAGGCGATTCAAAGACAAAGGGGAAGAAAAGAGCCAAGATGACATATTTCAAGTACGGATAATGCTGGAGAAAAAAAATTAAGATATAAATCTTTGTAGATGTGAGGAATGAAGAAGCAAGGTTAGAGTTTGTCTGGCACAAAATAAGTGGAAGGTCTAGACTTGAAACTTATAGAAAATTCCACGAAGTACAAAGTAAAATGGAGCCAGTAAAATAACAAAGATAGAATAAATGACTCTAGAAGAGCGAAGGTAGAATAAATAATCGGTGAAGTTGGACTAGAGCCAATATTTCCCAGAGGATAAAATATGAACCAAGTTATTGTGAGCCTAACACATACGTACATACATACATCTATATATGCTTTATATATATTATCACATTAAATTCAAGCAAGGTTGTTTAGAAAATTACTTGCTCTTCTGTACATATGCCAGGCTTCCTCCTCCATAGAGCCTTATCTCTAGCTGCTTCCTCTGCCTAGAATTTACTTACTTAGGTACTCCTTGGGCAATTGTCTTGAGAAAGATGATCAGGCAGTTTACTGCTTGGTAAATGAACATACAATGCAGCACACTAGTTTCCCTTTAGATTTATATCTTCACCCCTCAAATGAGTAGTCACACTGCTTGGAAATCCTACTGCATTTCTCTTGTAAATGAACCTTCCCTCTTTTTCTTTCTTTTTTTGAGACAGAGTCTTGCTCTGTCACCAGGTTTGGACCGCAGTGGCCCGATCTCGGCTCACTGCAACCTCCAACTCCCTGGTTCAAGTGATTCTCCTGCCTCAGCCTCCAGAGTATCTGGGGTCACAGGCACGTGCCACCACATCCAGCTAATTTTGTATTTTTAGTAGAAACAGGGTTTCACCATGGCCAGTCTGGTCTCGAACTCCTGAACTCAAGTGATCTGCCCACCTCGGTCTCCCAAAGTGCTGGGTTTACATGTGTGAACCACCACACCCAACCTGCTTGTTTCTTTTCTCATTGCTTGCAAACACCATTTCGTTCTTCAAAACAAACCTGAAAGCCCTCCCTTAACCTTACATTGCCCTCTAACAAGTTATTTATTTCTCTGCTTTTCTTTGGAGCTAAACTTCTTAAGAGTTTCATTTACAGATCCTGCATTCACTTCTCTCTCATTCACATTTTGACCAACTGCAATTTAGTTTCTTTTCTCATAACACTCAGAAGCTGCTCTCCTCAGTATGAAGTGACCTTCATACTACTAAAAGCATGGACACTTTCCTGCCTTCATCTTTCTTTTTAACCTCTCAGCAGTATTTGACCACAAAATGACCACTCTGTTCTTTAAGAAACAGTCTCCCCTCCTGCTTAATGTAGTCGCATCAGATACAACTTTCCCTATAACCTTTATGCATTTTCTGTTTTCATGCATATCAGCCCAACCTGCAACTGTCAGTATCTCCCAGTCTTTCAACAACTGCTTGTGAAATACCCCTGTATATGGCAATCCAGAAATGCCAGAAAATTATCAGCTGTCTCTGGGATCATCTATTAACTATGGGGGAAGCTGGATAAATAGTCCAGGTCCTTTGAACCTCATGTAGAATAACTTTAGGGCTTGGTAATATTTTTTTTTTCCTGTGGTAATTCCTTTATTTGCAGTTCAAGGCTATTATGGAAAGTAAACATAAATGATTTTAGTTCTTCAAGGTTTTACTGTAACTATGCACCCTTTCATTCTTCAAGGTTTTCTGTAACACTGCACCTTTAGGACCTGATGCCCAATTAAACATTTTTTTAAGTTATTTGGTCTTTTTTTTTAAAATAAAACTAAATGCTATTTTGCTTTTACTTTTAGTTGACATGTAATAATTGTTCATACTTAGAAGATGCAGAGTGATATTTTGATACATGTGTACAGTGTGTAATGATCAAATCAGGGTATTAGCATATCTATCACCTCAAACATTTGTCATTTTTTTATGTTGGGAATATTCAGAATCCTCTCTTCTAGCTATTTGAAAATATACAATAAATGATTGTTAACTACCATCACCCTACAGTGCTATAGAACAGCGGACCCCTTTTGGCACCAGGGACCAGTTTCGTGGAAGACAGTTTTTCCAATGGGGTGAAGATGGTGGTGGGGATGGTTTCAGGATAAAACTGTTCCACCTCAGGTCATCAGG
The DNA here is from genome assembly GCF_001698545.2 of Rhinopithecus bieti. NCBI lineage: Eukaryota > Metazoa > Chordata > Mammalia > Primates > Cercopithecidae > Rhinopithecus > Rhinopithecus bieti. Next base: position 1,607,774 of record NW_016812222.1, on the reverse strand, counting down.
CGTTAGTTAGAGTCTCACAAGGAACACACATCCTAGATCCCTCACATGCACACAGTTCATAATAGGGTTCATGCCATTATGAGAATCTAATGCCTTGGCTGATCTGACAAGAAGTGGAGCTCAGGCGGTGATGCTCGCACACCTGCTGTTCACCTTTTGCTGTGCGGCCTGGTTCCTAACAGGCCATGGACCAGTACCCATTGGCTGCCCGGGGGTTGGGGACCCCTGCTATAGGACACTGGAACCTTTTCCTCCTATCTAGGTGTAATTTTCTATCTGTTAACCAACCTCTCTCTATCCTCAATTCCCTTCCCAGCCTCTAGTAATCACTATTCTACAGTCCACTTCTATGAACTCAACTTTTTTAGCTCCTACTTATGAATGAGAACATGTGGTATTTATTTTTTTGTGTCTATTTCACTTAACGGAATGTAACATGTCCCCCAGGCTCATCCATGAGTCTGAGGCTTATTTGTAGCCTGGCTGCTGGGCTTCCCTGTGGGATTGTCCTCTGAGCAAACAGAACACAGCCATGCTGCTGGCCAGCAGTTGATAGATGATCTCATGATAATAACAGGTTATAACTCACCTTTTATTGGATTTCTTGCTTTCCTGATTTCTACATTTCTCCACTGATTTTTTTGAGGGAGGAATTTTCTCTCAACTAAACTATCATATTCAAATCTTTGCTGGAGCTCTGCTTTGCTGGGGGTCTGCTTTAAGACTCTAGTGTCTTATTCTCCTGTTTTGATCTGACTTATCTTATTGGTCCTTTTAAGTCGTTTCCTCTTATCTGATCTCTTAATATTGAAACTCACTAGAATTTAATTCTATTCCTCTTTTTTTCTCATATTATTTCAACCCACCATGGTTGATCAATTTCTGTACTTTAAATGCTATCCATAAGCATCACATTTATTGATTTGCATATGTCAAACCAACCTTGCTTCCCAAGGATAAAGGCTACTTGATTGTAGTGGGTAAGCTTTTTGATGTGCTGCTGGATTCAGTTTGCTACTATTTTGTTCAGGATTTTTGCACTGATGTTCATCAAGGATACTGGCCTGACATTTTTTTCTTGTGTCTCTGCTAGGTTTTGGTCTCAGGATGATGCTGGCCTCATAGAATAAGTTAAGGTGGAGTCCTGCCTTCTCAATTTTGGGGGAATAGTTTCAGTAGGAATGATACCAACTCTTCTTTGTATATCTGGTAGAATTCAGCTGTGAATCCGTCTGGTCCTGGGCTTTCATTTTCATCCTTTCTATCCAGGTTTTGTATCAGTCTAAGTATGCTTTCTCTCTCTCTGTCCCTGTCTCTCTTTTTCTACCTTCCTCCTTTTTGCCACATAACTTCTTTAATGGTACATGGCACAATTTTAATATACAGTTTTTGTTGTCCTGTTTGTCTCTTTCAATGGCTTTTTGTATTTGACATAGTATTAGTCTAGATGTCAGTCAGTATAAACTTTTGAATGAATGAAAAGTTGTTATGTTGATGCCAGAGTTAAAAATTTGACCTATATTTTGTTCTCTACAGGTAGCTTTGAACCCCAAAAATGTTGGAAGAATAATATAGGATGTTGCAGAAGACGATGTTTAGATACTGAAAGGTACATACTTCTTTGTAGGAACAAGCTATCATGCTGCATTTCTATAATAATGTCATATGAATACACTCGACGACCACCATTTCCTGTGATTCACTTAGAGGATATAACATTTGATTATAGTGATATGGGCTCTTTTACTGGTTCCCCAGTATCTAAGTTGAGTGATCTGGTAACATTTGACACACATGGAGAAACCATGACCCCCGAGACCAATACTCCCGAGACTACTATGCCACCATCCGAGACCACGACTTCCAAGACTACTATGCCACCATCCGAGACCACGACTTCCAAGACTACTATGCCACCACCTTCTCAGATGGCTCTTACTCATAATTAATTAACATTTACTTCTGGTATGGAACAACTAGAAATACTGCTGGAAATAATATCCAAAGAGCTGATTCTACCAATCCAATTTCACCCGGAAAATTCCATCAGGGATTGGATGACCATGGGGATGGACATAATTGCTACTATTAAGACAACAGCCAAGATAATTGCCTTGCAATTAGAAACATGTAGACAGAAATGTATAGAAGATACAAGGATTCTCTTAATTGGACTTAAAGTCTTTATCTGTCTTCCTCTGATGTACTAAAATATGTGAGCTAATTTTTGTCTTAAGTGAACATTTGTATGTCTATGTATTTTTCCATGCCAAAACAAAATGAAGACCATTGTTTGGAGCTGCCTATTATGTCTAAGACAAGAATTTTTACTTTAACAGTGCCTGGCCCACTGCTATCATATATAGGAGAACATATAAAAGCATATAGAAAGACAGTTGCAGACAAATGTTCCCTTCTCTACCCTCCACCTTTTATTGTAAGAACTTACAGTACTTCTGTGTGTCATGATGTCAAATTTTGTTTAAGGTTCTAGCTGGTAACTAACAGTTAGTTAGTTAGAAGCTAATTCTTTCATTCAGCACAAGCACTGATCTCACTGGATAGAGATAAAAGTGGGACTTGCCTTGAGAGTACATCATATTAAATTAAAAGCTGCATCTCAAATTCTACTTACCTTTCCAATCTTCTTTCCGCTTAGAAGTCCAACTTCCAACTATGGCAGCCTCATAACATGCCTCCTCAGGTCTCTGTTTTGTCCATGAATGTTAGTTGTGTGCAGTGTTTCTATGCTTCGTATGGCTGTATGCATGTGACTGCTGTTTGTATGGCAACAGATGGGTCAGTAACTGTCTTCTATGATACTACAGAGAAGCGGTTATTAACTATAAAGTTCATTAGGTTTTTTTTTTTTTTTTTTGAGACACAGTCTTGCTCTGTCACCCAAGCTGGAGTGCAGTGGCACGATCTCGGTTCACTGCAAGCTCTGCCTCCTGGGTTCATGCCGTTCTCCTGCCTTAGCCTCCCGAGTAACTGGGACTACAGGCACCTGCCACCACGCCTGGCTAATTTTTTGTTATTTTTAGTAGAGGTGGGTTTTCATCATGTTAGCCAGGATGGTCTCGATCTCCTGACCTCGTGATCCACCCGCCTTGGCCTCCCAAAATGCTGGGATTACAGGTGTGAGATACTGTGCCCGGCTGACTATTATTGTTACTTTTTAACTTTAAGTTCCGGGATAGAAGTGCAGAACATGTAGGTTTGTTACATAGGTATCCATGTGCCATGGTGGTTTGCTGCACCTATCAACCCATCATCTAGGTTTTAAGTCCCGCATGCATTAGCTATCTGTCTTAATGTTCTGCCTACCCTTCCCCACACACCCTGACTGGCCCCCATGTGTCATATTCTCCTCCATGTGTTCTCATTGTTCAGCTCCCACTTATGAGTGAGAACACGTGGTGTTTGGTTTTCTGTTCCTGTGTTAGTTTGCTGAAGATGATGGCTTTGAGCTTCATCCATGTCCCTGCAAAGAGCATGATCTCATTCCTTTTTATGACTGCATAGTATTCCATGGTGTATATGTACCACATTTTTTTAATCCAGTCTATCATTGATGGCCATTTATGTTTGTTCCATGTCTTTGCTATTGTAAATAGTGCTGCAGTAAGCATGCGTGTGAATGTGTCTTTATAATAGAATGATTTGTATTCCTTTGGATATATGCCCAGTAAGAGGATAGATGGGTCAAATGGTATTTCTGGTTCTAGATCCTTGAGGAACCGCCACACTGTCTTCCATAATGGTTGAACTAATTTACATTCCTATCAACAGTGTAAAAGCATTCTTATTTTTCCACAGCCTTGTCAGTATCTATTGTTTCTTGACTTTTTAATAATCGCCATTCTGACTGGCATGATGAGATAGTATCTCATTGTGGTTTTGATTTGCATTTCTCTAATGAACAGTGATGTTGAGCTTTCTTTCATATGTTTGTTGACTGCATAAATGTCTTCTTTTGAGAAGTGTCTGTTCATATCCTTTGCCCACTTTTTGATTTTTTTTTTTCTTGTAAATTTGTTTAAGCTCCTTGTAGATTCTGGATATCAGACCTTTGGTAGCTGGATAGATTGCAAAACATTCCTCCCATTCTGCAGGCTGCATGTTCACTCTGATGATAGTTTCTTTTGCTGTGCAGAAGCTCTTTCATTTAATTAGATCCCGTTTGACAATTTTGGCTTTTGTTGCAATTGCTTTTGGCATTTTCGTCATGAAGTCTTTGCCCATGCCTATGTCCTAAATGGTATTGTCTAGGTTTTCTTCTGGGGTTTTTATGGTTTTGGGTATCACATTTAAGTCTCTAATCCATCTTATACACCTTACACTTGTATAAGGTGTAAAGAAGGGGTCCAGTTTCAGTTTTCTGCATATGGCCAGCCAGTTTTCTCAGCACCATTTATTAAATATGAATAAATTCACACCTGACACTGTTAACCTTCAATGTAAATGGGCTAAATGCCCCAATTAAAAGACACCAACTGCAAATTGGATAGAGTCAAAACCCATCAGTGTGCTGTATTCAGGAGACTCACTGCACGTGCAAAGACACACATAGGCTCAAAATAAAGGAATGGAGGAAAATTCACCAAGCAGATAGAAAGCACAAAATAGCAGGGGTTGCAATCCCAGTCTCTGTCAAAACAGACTTTAAACCACCAAAGATCAAAAAAGACAAAGAAAGGTATTACATAATGGTAAAGTGATCAATTCAACAAGAAGAGCTAACTATCCTAATATATGTGCACCCAATACAGGAGGACTCAGATTCATAAAACAAGTTCTTAGAGGCCTACAAAGAGACTTAGACTCCCATACAATAATAGTGGGAGATTTTAACACTCACTGCCAATATTAGGCAGATCAATGAGGCAAAATTAACAAGGATATCCAGGAATTGAACTCAGCTCTGGATCAAGTGGACCTAATAGACATCTACACAACTCTCCACTCCAAATCAACAGAATATACATTCTTCTAGGTGCCACATGACACTTATTCTAAAATCGACCACATAATTGGAAGTAAAACACTCCTCAGGAAATGCAAAAGAACTGATTAGTTATTAATAAATTGGGCTGATGCTTGGGTGCTACTGAAAGCCATAATATCAGATGCCAGAATGTCTCAAAATCAAAAAAGTTTATTCCACTAATTATTTTTTATGTGATCCAAGCCGAGCTGCCAGTGACTATGGCTGTAGTTTGAATGTTGACCATCAGACCACTGACCTTTCAGTAGACCTCATATTCTAATAGGTCTTAGACCACCAGTTAGGGTGTCCATCATTCAGATTTTATTGGGACAGATGGGCTTCCCAGAACATGGGGTTTAGAGAGCTAAAATGAAGGAAATCCAGAGTAAATTGGGACAAGTTGATCACCCTCACTTCAGTGCACTTCTGTCTAACAAGCTCTTTTTCCATTTTTCATAGCTATACCTCATCACATAGGTCATACACTGGCTTTTCACAGGAACAGTCTAGGGTGCCCTTTTTCCATATTTCTGCCTGAACTGTCATTTCCTGAAACATACTCCTTGACCATGCAGAGCACCTCCCACTCTACTTTGTATTATTTTCTTCCCATCATTTGAACTCTGAAATCATTTTGAGTATTTACTTTCTTTCTGATTTTTTTTACTAACTTATGGCCTAACACCCCTGCTGTAATGTACATATAGTCCTCATCTCTTGGTCTTGTTGACATCTGTGATCCAAACTGCTAGAACAGTGCGTCACACATGGGAAATGCTCAATAAAAGTTTGAGAACAAATTATTCAGGCAGTTATCTTAATATATATGAGAAGGTTATAGAATATAAACAGTAGCTTCAAACTGCAATACTGGTTACAAAAAGATTTTTCAAGCTATACCTATTGATAGTTTAAAGGAACAAAATTTCAGATCCTCAACTTCCAAATTTCTTATGATGTTTTGGAGCATTCTTAACAGGCTCTTCTTTTATAACTCCAAGTTCTCAATTCTCCTTCTCCCACTCTGAAAAGAAAACTTACCTCTCACCCACCCTTTATCGGGCAATCATGGATTGCCCTGAGTGAACAAACCTCCAGTGGACAATTGAAATACTGGTGCTGGTATTCAGAAAGTGAATAATCATAGACTTTGCATAACAAATCCTTTGGAAATAAAAGTGTTTTAAATTTTTTTTATTTACAAAAGCAATGATGGGGGTGTCAATCAAGTTGATGGTTAATATTAAATAGATCTTTAAAGATAAACTTTAATAATAACCTACTATGAAATTGTTAGCATATAACTTGGAAGAGGTTAAAAGAACTGTGTAAACATTATAGAGTCTTATGTTCAGAGAGATTTCACAATAACAAGCTACAATGTATGTCTATGTTTTGTCATTGAGAAATGTGATAGAAAGATTAATAAAAGACTTGCAAACACAGAAATATAGTACATTAGGATCAAATTTTGTAGAGAAGTTTGAATAAAAACTAAAGGTTTAAGAAGAAAAAAAGATATTATATTCCCAATTGCTAAAAAAGAGCTTCTTTGCATATTTATTAAATGAATTATTGTGATTAGCAAATTGTCATGCATTCACATTCCATTGGATGTATTTAGTATTTAGTTGTTACACGTCAATATTTGTAATATGCTATTAATTGTCCTTTTATGATTAAAATTTAAGATGAAATAGTTTATTTCCCAATTTTAAATTGTATTGGGAAAATACACACTTTATTTTTATGCCTAGCGTAGACTTTTTGTTCCTTCTAATTGGAAGAGAGCTTTGCAATTTGCAATTAGTATATGTGTGACTTTTAGGAATGCTTTTTTTTTTTTTTTTTTGAGACGGAGTCTCACTCTGTCTCCCAGGCGGCAGTGCAGTGGCGCGATCTCCCCTCACTGCAAGCTCCGCCTCCCGGGTTCAGGCCATTCTCCTGCCTCAGCCTCACCAGCAGCTGGGACTACAGGCGCACACTGCCACGCCACGCTGATATTTTTGTATTTTTTAAAGTAGAGACGGGGTTTCACCGTGTTAGCCAGGATGGTCTCGATCTCCTGACCTCGTGATCTGCCCGCCTCGGCCTCCCAAAATTCTGGGATTACAGGCATGAGCCACTGCGCCCGGCCCAGGAATGCTCTTAACCACTTCATCAAGCATCAACCTTGGTGCTGTCTAGATGTTGGTTTTGATTGCCAATCTCCAAAAGAAAAGGGAAATTATAAAAGAGAAAATAAACAAGTGAGTACAGTTTCAAAATCTGTCCTGCAAATGTGTTTTAAATCAAAGAAATCATCTTTGGCATGAGCTATTCGCTTTATAGTCGTTCAGAATTGCTTGGTCTCTGTCTCTTGAAGACTGTGGTTAGGATTATTACTGATGAATGAGAAAGTTACTATAAATCAAAGATAAAATGAATAGGATAACTTAACAGTGGACTCTCAGAAGAGGGTATCTTCTCTCACTTTGCACTGGTTTTACATATATATATATATATACACACATATATATACACACACGCACACGCACACACACATAATTGTATATGTATACTTTTATAGATTGATTTAGAAGGTACAAGTGTTGTTTTCTTATATGCATATATTACATAGTGGTGAGGTCTGGGCTTTTAGTTTAGCCATCACCCAAATAATGTACATTGTACCCATTAAGTAATTTCTCATTTCTTAGCCCCCTTCTACCCTTCCAAGTTTCCAGTGTCTATTACCCACTCCTTATGTCCATGTGTATACTTAGTTTCCACTTGTGAGAACATGTAGTATTTGACTTTCTGTTTCTGAGTTATTTCACTTTAGATAATGAAAACATTCACTTCGGATAATGAAAACACACTTTCCAAAATTCAAAGAGGTTTGAAAAACTCATGGCCTAATACTCCCACTATAAATTTTATTTTTAAACTATTCATACTCCTAGAATGAACAGAGGCTTCAAACACTATCTGGTATAAACTAATGATGATTCTTCTACTACTGTGATCATTCTGTTTTTCTATGATTCCTGGATTTTCCTTTTCCATGAATGTGGGCTTTGCAGCATAACTTCTACTTCATTTATATCATTGCCCTTTAGGATCTCCTGTAGGCTCAGTAATCTATCATTTCCCTATATGGGACTGACCTCCAAATTACTGACTTTATATGTTCTGTGTGTGTGTGTGTGTGTTGTGTGTGTTTAGTATTTGCATTTTGCTACATTCTTATATAATTTCCAGCTCAAGTCTGAAATTCTCTACCTCTTTATCTATGCTGCCCGTATTAGGTATATGATTTGATAAGTTAGACATGTGACATATATTTCCCCCGTTCTCTGGGTTGATTTTTTTTATTTTATCAATGGTGTCTTTTGAAGTAGAGCAGTTTTTAATTTTGATGAAGTTTTCTTTTTTAAAACACTTTTCTTTTCGTGTCATATCTAAGAAATCTTTCCCTAATTTAAGGTCATAAAGATTTATTCTTGTGTTTTCTTCTAAGAGTTTTAGCTTTCACAGTTAGCTATATGGTTCTTTTTAATTTAATTTTTTGTATGATGTAAGGTAGGGGTCCAAATTCTTTTGCAGGTGGCTCTCCAGTTTCTCCAACACTATTTGATAAAAAGACAATTATGTACCCACTGAATTGTCTAGGCACCCTTATAGATAATCAATTAATAATACATGTGATAATGTGGGCAGATCTTTGGAAAGAAAACACCAAGAGTGGATGGAGAGGCAACACTGACACCAAAGCTGAAGAGAGAGGAAACTGGAAAATCTGCATGAGCTGCCTGAACATTAGGGCTAGTTCCTGGCCCTGAGTGGCTCCTGGGGAAGGGGGTAAGTAAGGGGACTAAGGAACATCCCGCTTTTGCCATGGACCTCTGGGATCATAGCTACAGGGGACCCCATGTCCCTCATAGATTTGTAGGCTAGCAGGGGAATCTACCCAGGGAGCAGGCAGAGACAGGACTTCAGCCAGTGTGAAGCCCAGGAGCTTTTGTGCGTGGGGTAGCTCTTGCAGAGCATGACCACAGGTGCCCATCCCCAAGCGCTCCCCATCTCCTTCTGAGAGGCTGTAGCCCCAGCTGACTGCTGGACCTAGAGAGAGTGGGGCCAGCTTTGCCGTGGGACTGGGGTGCATCTGTTCTGCAGGCTCTCCTGACTGCCAGCCCCTCCCATGGCCCCTGCTTAGCCACCCTGCAGGAGCATGTGCACAGTGCAGCCTCCACTGCTAAGCCTGAGTGCTTTGCTCCACCTGAATACATTTCCAGTGACCTGGGAGCACTTCAGATCCCTCAGTGCAGCTGGAGCTTGACCCCAAGCCACAGATCATCCCAGTGCCCCAGGGCTGCAGCAAACAGCTTAGGAGCATGCAACTGAGATCTGTGACTGACAGGCAAGTAGAGGAGAAGCCCCCAATCTCAGAGCATTGAGGGGGCAAGATGTGTGGGTTCATGGGCCAGCTTGGGAGCAAGGTGTGCCTCCCTCTGCAGAGTTGGTCTGGGAAGGGTGTGGCCCATCTCCCTGCCATGGCCTCTGCCCAAGGAAGCCCCACAGCCTGCAACAAACACCTAACAAAAGAAACACAGAAATGATGCCAGTGATCAGAGTGGGGTCCCTAAAGGCCCAAGAGCAGACCTGGTGAGGAGTTATCTCTCCCGCTCCACTCACCATAGAACATGCCTGCGAATGGAAGGACCTGCAAAAGAGCTGAATAAAAGCCTATGTACCAGTCGCTACTTAAGCATCAATGACTAGATCTCAGACCCAACTACAACACCAAAGATGATTCTGCTAATATACACCCCTGTGAAACCAAGTGCAAGAATTTGCCCATACATAAAGATTCTGTACGGAGCCACGGCCCTCTGAAAACATCCAGAAATGAACTCAACTGACTATACTCAACTTACACCACAGCTAAAAGAAAACCGGCCGACGGGCGGATCACGAGGTCAGGAGATCGAGACCATCCTGGCTAACACGGTGAAACCTCGTCTCTACTAAAAAAATACAAAAAAAACTAGCCGGGCGAAGTGGCGGGCGCCTGTAGTCCCAGCTACTCGGGAGGCTGAGGCAGGAGAATGGCGGGAACCCGGGAGGCGGAGCTTGCAGTGAGCTGAGATCCGGCCACCGTACTCCAGCCTGGGCGACAGAGCGAGACTCCGTCTCAAAAAAAAAAAAAAAAAAGAAAAAAAACCAGCCCCCTCCCACCAGAAGAGAAAGAATCAATGCAAGAACTCCAGCAGTTCAAAAAGCCTGAGTGTCCCCTTACCTCAAAATGAGCCCACTATCTCCCCAGCAGTGGTCCTTAACCAGACTGAAATGACAGACATAGAATTCAGAATCCAAATGGCAAGAAGCTCATTGAGATTCAGTAGAAAGTTAAAATCCAATCCAAGGAATCCAGTAAAATGATTCAATAACTGAAAGATGAAATAGCCATTTTAGGAAAGAACCAAACTAAACTTCTAGAACTGAAAATTTTACTACAATAATTTCATAATATGACAGCATAACAGTATTAACAGAATAGACCAAGCTGAGGAAAGAATCTAAAAACTCAAAGGCTACTCCTTCAAATGAACAAAGTCAGAAAGGAAAAATCTTTAAAATTGAACAAAACCACGAAGAAATATGAGATTATGTACAGAAACAAAACTTCTGACACACTGACATTCCCGAGAGGAGGGAAAGAGAGTGAACAATTTGGAAAATATATTTGAGGATATACTCCATGAAAATTTCCCCTAATCTCACTACAGAGGTTGACATGCAAATTCAAGAAATACAGAGAACCCCAGCTAGATAAAATACAACACGACCATCCCAAGAAACATAGTCATCAGATTTGCCAAGGTCAGCATGAAGGAAAAAAAATCTTAAAGGCAGCTAGAAAGAAGAGTCACTTAATATATAAAGAGAATCCCATCAGGCTAACACCAGACCTCTCAGCAGAAACCTGACAACCCAGAAGAGATTAGGGGCCTCTTTCAGAATCCTTAAAGAAAAGAATTTCTAACCAAGAATTTCAAATCCCATCAAACTAAGCTTAATAAACAAAGAGGAAATAAAATATTTCTCAGACAAGCAAATGCTGAGGAAATTCATCACAACTAGACATGCCTTACAAGAGATTCTTAAGGGAGCTCTAAACTTACAATCAAAAGAACAACACCTGCTACAAAAAAAAAAAAAATATTTATGCACACAACTCAAAGACACTATAAAGCAACTACACTATCAAGTCTACATAATAACCAGCTAACAACACAATGACAGGATAAAAATCTCACATATCAATACTAACTATGAATGTAAATGGACTAAACACCCCACTCAAGGGACACAGTGTAGCAAGATTGATAAAAAGACAAGACCAAATTGCCTGCTGTCTTTAAGAGACTCACCTCACATGTAGCTACACCCACAGGCTCAGAGTAAAGGAATAAAGAAAGATCTATCACACAAATGGAAAACAAAAAAGAGCATGAGTTGTTATTCTTACATCACATAAAACAGACTTTAAATCAACAACTATGAAGAGGGACAAAGAAAGGCATTATATAATAATAAAGGATACAATTCAGTGAGAAGACTTAACTGCTGGGCCTGGAGAGAGTGGGGCCACCTTTGCCATGGGACTGGGGTGCGTCTGTTCGATAGGCCCTCCTACCCTCCAGCCCCTCTGAGGGCCCCTGCCTAGCCACCCTGCAGAAGCATGTGCACAGTGCAGCCTCCACTGCCAAGCCTGAGTGCTTTGCTCCACCTGAATATGTTTATATTCTAAACATATATGTCCCTAACATTGGGACACCCAGATTCATAAAACAAGTTCTTCTTAACCTATAAAAAGATGTAGATAGCCATGCAATAATAGTGGGAGACTTCAACACCTCACTGAGAGTGTTAGACAAATCACTGAGGCAGAAAATTAACCAAAAAATCCTGGACTTCAACTCAACATTTGACCAACTAGACCTAACAGACACCTACAAAATATTCCACCCAACAACAACAGAATATAACCTCATTCTTCTCTTTGGCACATGGAACATATTCCAAGATTGACCCCACGCTCAGTCATAAAGCAAGTTTCAATAAATTTTAAAAAATCATGCTAAGCACATTCTCAGGCCATAGTTCAATAAAAATAGAAATGAATATCAAGATCTCTTAAAATTACACAAATACATGGAAATGCTCCTGATACCTGGGTAAACATCAAATTAAGGCAGAAATTTAAAAATTGTCTGAAATTTATAAAAATAGGGACACAATTTACCAAAATATCTGTGATACACGCAAAGCAGTGTTAAGAGGGAAGTTTATAGTGCTAAACGTCATCATCAAGAAGTTAGAAAGATCTCAGATTAACTATCAAAGTTTGCACCTAGAAGAACTAGAAAGAAAAGAACAAACCAACCCCAAAGCTAGCAGGAGAAAAAAAATTACTAAAATTAGAAAAGAACTGAACAAAAGTGAGATGCAAAATTCCGTAGAAAGGACCAATAAAAGCAAAAGGTGGTTTTTTGAAAGAATAGAAAGGTTGATAGACTGCTAGCTACATAACCATGAAGAAAAAAGAAGATCCAAATAAACACAATAAAAAATGAAGAAGATGACATTACAATGAATCCCACAGAAATACAAAAGATACTCAGAGATTATTTTGAACAACTCTATGCACACAAATTAGAAAATCTAGAGGAAATGGATAAATTCCTGGAAACATAAAACCTCCCAATATTAAAGCCAAAGGAACATGAAAACCTGAACACATCAATAACAAGTTTCTAAATTGAATCAATAATAAAAACCTACCAACCCAAAAAAGCCCTGGAACAGATGGATTCACAGCCTAATTCCACCAGACATAAAAAAAAGAACTGGTATCGATTCTACTGAAACTATTCCAAAAAAAATCTAGGAAGAGAGGTTCTTCCCTAATTTAGTCTATGAAGTCAGCATCAGCCAGATACCAAAATCTGTCAGAGACACAAAAAAAGAAAACTTGAGACCAATATCCCTGATTAACATAGATGCAAAAATTTTCAACAAAATACTAGGAAACCAATCCCAGCAACACATCAAAATTAATACATCAGAATCAAGTAGGCTTTATTCCTGGGATGGAAGGCTGGCTCAATATATGCAAATCAATAAATGTGATTCACCACACACACAAAAAATGATCATCTCAATAGATGCAGAAAAGGATTTGAAAACAATCCAACATACCTTAATGATAAAAACCCACAACAGACTAGGCATTGAAGGAACATACCATAAAATAATGAGCATCTATGAAAAACCCATAGCCATAATCATTCTGAACTGGTAAAAGCCAGAACCATTCCCTTTCAGAACTGCAACAAGACAAGGATGCCCACTCTCACCATGCCTATTCAACATAGTACTGGAAGTGCTACTAGAGCAATCAGGCAAGAGAAAGAAATAAAAGGCATCCAAATAGGAAAAGAAGAAGTCAAACTATCCCTCATTGCTCACGATATGATTCTACACCTGGAAAGCCCTAAATACTCTGGCAAGAGGCTGATAATACTGATAAACAACTTCTGTAAAGTGTCAGGATACAATATCAATGTACATTTCTATGCACCAATAACCTTCAACCTGAGAGTCCAATCAAGAACACAATCCCATTTATAATAGCCATAAAAAATGAAAATCCCTAGGAGTACAGCTAACCAAGGAAGTGAAAGGTCTCCACAAAGAGAACTACAAAAATTAATTCTGCAAGAAATCAGAGATGATACAAATAAATATGAGCAATTCCATACTCATGTATCAAAAAGATCAATGCCATTTAAATGCCTGTACCGTCCAAAGCAATCTACAGATTCAATGCTATTTCTATCAAAGTACAAAACTTTTTTTCACAAAATTATAAAACACTATCCTATGATTCACATGGAATCCAAAAAGTACCCAAATCACCAAAGCAATCTTAAACAAAAGGAACGAAGCCAGAGGCATCACATTGCCCGACTTCAAACTATATTATAAACCCACAGTAACCAAAACAGCTGATACTGGTACAAAAACAGACATATCACTAATGGAACAGAATAGACAACCCAGAAATGAAGCCACACACCTACAGACACCTGATCTTTGACAAAGACAACAAAAATAAGCACAGGGAAAAGACCCCCTATTCAATAAATGATGCTTGGGTAGCTGGCTAACCATATGTAGAAGAATGAAAGTGGACCCCTGCCCTTTACCAAATATAAAAATTAACTCCACAAGGATTAAATATTTAAATGTAAGATCTTAAACTATAAGAATCCTAGAAGAAAACCTGGAAATACCCTTCTCGACATCCACATTGGTAAAGAATTCTTGGCTAAGTCTCCAAAAGCAATTGCAACAAAAACAAAAATTGGCAAGTGGGACCTAATTAAACTAAAGAGCTTCTGCACAGCAAAAGAAACTCTCAACAGAGGAAACAGACAACCTACAGAATGGGAGAAAATATTCACAAACTACACATCCAATAAAGGTCTAATATCCAGAATCTATAAGGAAATTAATCTGATAAGCAAAAAACAATATCCCATTAAAAATGGGCAAAAGTTATAAACAGACACTTCTCAAAAGACATACAAGTGGCCAAAAAACATGAAGAATTCTCATTATCACTAATAATCAAAGAAAGGCAGATCAAAACAATTAGATACCATCTCATACCAGTCAGAATGGCCATTATTCAAAAGTCAAATAATAACAGATGCTAGTGAGTCTGTAGAGAAAATGAAACACATACACTCTTGGTGGGAACAAAAATTAGTTCTGCCAGTTTGGAAAGCAATTTGAAGACTTCTTAAGGAACTTAAAAATAGAGCTACCATTTGATCCAGCAATCTCATTAGTGGGTATCTATGCAAAAGAAAGCAAATCATTCTACCAAAAAGACACGTGCACCTATATGTTCATTGCAGCGCTATTCCCAATAGTAAAGCATGAAATCAACCTATGTGCTCGTCAGTCATCAACGGTGGATTGGATAAAGACAATGTGTTATACATACAGCATGAAATACTATGTATCCATAAAAAAGAATGAAATCATGTTTTCTGTAGCTGGAGACCGTAATTCTAAGCAAATTAATGCCAGAACAGAAAACCAAATACTGTATGTTCTCACTTACAAGTAGGAGCAAAACATTGTGTAGGCATGGACATAAAGATGGAAACAATAGATAATGTGGACTACTAGAGGGAGGAGGGAGGAAGGGGGGCATGGGTTGATAAACTATTGGGTACTATACTTACTACCCAAGTGACAGGAAACATAACCCAAATAACAGCATCACACAATATACCCATGTAACAAACCTGTACCTGTATCCCATGTATCTAAAATAAAAGTTGAAGTTATAGAGAAAAATAAGTGTTAAAGTTTATTTCTTGGCTCACAATTCGACTGCATTGTTATATATGTTTAGCTGTATTGAGGGATCTCCAAGATCATCCTCAGGTTTGATGACTCACGAGAAAAACTCACCAGACCTATAAAAACAATTATACTCATGGTTACAGCTTAATACAGTGAGGAGATACAGATTAAAGTCAGCAAAGGTAGAAAGTGCACAGGGTGACGTCTAGGAAAAAACAGGTATGAGCTTTCAATTGTATTCTCCCTCCAGAATCACATGAATAGAACTCAATTCTTCCAACCATAAGGTATGACAATAAGTACAAAATGGTGCCAGTCATTTTCAGTGGGAGTCAATCATATAAGCATGAAGCATCCCCAAGGATGAATTTAGCTACTCAGTCTTCAGTCCCTGACCTTAGTAGTCAAGCTAATACAGCTTGGCCTGAAGCCCCAGTCATAGAAAAAACATGTGATTTATTCACCATAAATCACATTGTTAGCATAAACTATCTGGCATGGGGCAACTCTCAGGTATACAAAGACACTTTAGCAGGCAGGATAATTAAAGGGCCCAGAGATTATCTGCCAGGACCTTTGAAATATGCAGGGTTAGGACAACCCCAAATCTTCTGAGTTAACCCTCTATTACACAGTCCACCCCACGCCCCTTGGCCTAGGCTGTCTTTCAGCAAAACAGTTCTATGTTTCTGAGCATCTACATTTAGTATAGCATTTATATAACAGAACTAGAAATAGTACCAGTATGAAGAAAGATCTCTAGTTATAGTAGATAAAATATAGCAGTGGAAGGCCCAATATACTATGGTTGTGCTATGCTCAAACACATTTGGAGAAGCTAGTGTGGGGTAGGGATAAAGATTGAAAAAACAACTAATCTATTTCATAAAGCCATTACGTGCATTTTCATGTTTTTGTACTGATTTGTTACTTGTTTCTCCCCTTGAGCTACCACTTTAATCTTAACAGCTGCAGATTATTTAGCCTAGAAATTAGTTTATGGTTAACTAAATCCAATTCTTCCTTAGGCTAGTCATTTTCCATTGCTAATACATCCTGAGGAGGCTTAACACAATCTCTCAATACATTTGATCATCAGCATCAGTACCATCCTATGACTTATTTAATAAGGCGATTTAATCTTACCAACAATAATAGTGTCACACTGTATAACAATATGGTCATGGAACAATTTAGTTTCATTCGTAGAACAAATTAGTTAAACTTACATAAGTTTTGCTATGCCTCTCCAACAGAAACAGTCCCTGCTTATATACAAGATATTCTTATGGACAAGCATTGTTATAATTGTTAGAATGATTTTATTATTTCTGGCTTCCATGTCAGCAGAGGACAAAGACAGCCACCCGGTTTTAGTTTTCAAGCTTGGACAGAGACTGGTTTCCATTGTGTGATTTTATATAGTAAGACCTCCCCATCCTCCCGTGGGAGGTCACAGGTGATATTCAGATAGCTTCAGTCCCTGCTAACTGTACTGCAGAATATGTCTTATTCTGAAGCTCTAATGGAGCAAGAATAGTTCATAGTGCATCAATGCACATTTACAAATGCCCTGAGAGACCTTTCATAAGTTTGAAGGCCCATGAGATTCCCAAAAGTGTGCCCCTTTTTCCTCAGCAACTAGAGTGTAGTGCTATTTCCCCAAGGTTACTTTGACCTTCATCTGTAATTAAAATAGTCAAAAGGCAGTGTTGGATCAGGGTACAAGCCTTTTCCCAACGTTGGATCTTAGCATTATCTAGCATTATTTTTGAGTCTACTTGTTTCATTTTAATAAAGCCTCATCGCTTTCTCAGGATGACCCTCATTTTTTGCCTTCCTCCTAGAAAAGAATTCTCTCCAATCTGCTCATCTTAGTCCACTAATATTTCCTCTAGAGGCTTCACTAAAAGGGAATTCAGCTTGTTCCATGATGCCTGAACTGACACCTAAAGCCCCTAAAAATTCTGTCTTATGTACCTATGTAGTTTCATTCACCATGCATGTTGTTGGCATTGTATGCTTATGGCCCGAGTGCAGTTAGGATATGTGGGTTTTACCCCAAATGCGGGTTCTTCATATACAGGTTAGATGAATTGTAGTCAAACTAGATATAATTTAGTTTTTAGTATGTTTTAATGGCTTTCATAATCTTTTTTGTCTCAGGGTGGGGCCATTACCCCAGGGGAATTCAAGTCACCATGTAATGGCTACTGCTTTAATCCCATCATGTATTAATTGCCTTTCTCTCTTTTTTCAACTTTCGTTTTAGATTCAGAGGATACATGTGCAAGTTTGTTACCTGGGTATATTGCATGATGCTGAGGTTTGGGACATGAATGATTCTGTCACACAGGTCTGAGCATAGTACCCAGTAGTAAGTTTATCAAACCTTGTCCACTGTCCACCCAGTAGTACCCAGTGTCTATTGTTTTCATCTTTATGTCCATCAGTGCTCAATGTTTAGCCTCCACTTATAAGAGAATATATGGTGTTTGGTTTTCTGTTCCAGTGTTAATTCACTTAGTATTATGACATCCAGCTGCATCCATGTTGCTGCAAAGGGCATAATTTCATTCTTTATTATGGCTGCATAGTATTTGATGGTGTATATATAACACGTTTTCTTTTTTTTTTTTTTTTTATTATACTTTAAGTTCTAGGGTACATGTGCATAACGTGCAGGTTTGTTACATATGTATACTTATGCCATGTTGGTGTGCTGCACCCATCAACTCGTCAGCACCCATCAA
>NW_016812222.1:1581661-1589436 GCF_001698545.2 Rhinopithecus bieti | reverse complement strand
CCGTATATAACACGTTTTCTTTATCCAGTCCACCATAGATGGGCATATAGGTTGATTTCATGTCTTTGCTATTGTGAATAGTGCTGTGATGAGCATATAACTGCATCTGTCTTCTTGGTGGAATGATTTGTTTTCTTTTGCATACATACCCAGTAATGAGATTGCTGGGCTGAATGGGTAGCTCTATTATTAAGTTCCTTAAGAATTCTCCAAACTGCTTTCAAACTGGCTGAACTAATTTACATTCCCACCAAGAGTGTATAAATGTTCACTTTTCTCTGCAACCTCACCAGCATCTGCTTTTTGTTTGTTTGTTTTTCACGTTTCTGACTGTTGCGAAATGGTATCCAGTCATGGTTTTCATTTGCATTGCTCTGATGATTAGTAATGATGAGCATTTTTTCATATGTTTGTTGAGACCTTATATGTCTTCCTTTGAGAAGTGTCTGTGTATGTCCTTTGCCCATTTTTTAATGAGTTCTTTTTTTATTGAATTGTTTAATTGCCTTATAGATTCTGGATATTAGGTCTTTGTTGGATGCATAGTTTGTTAATATTTTCTCCCATTCTATAGTCTATCTGTTCACTCTGTTGAGAGTTTTGCTGTGTAGAAGTTTAATTAAGTCCTACTTTCCAATTTTTGGTTTTGAGATTTTGAGAACTTAGTCATAAATTATTTTCCAAGGTGATGTTGAGAGTGGTGTTTTCTAGGTTTTCTTCTACGGTTCTTTTTTCTTCTTCTTCTTCTTTTCTTTCTTTTTTTTTTTTGAGATAGAGTCTCACTCTGTCACCCAGGCTGGAGTGCAGTGGCGCGATCTCAGATCACTGCAACCTCCGCCCCCTGGATTCAAGCTGTTCTCCTGCCTCAGCCTCCTGAGTAGCTGGGATTACAGGCGCATGCCACCACATTTGGCTAATTTTTGTATTTTTATTAGAGATGGGGTTTCACCATGTTGGTCAGGCTGGTCTCAAACTCCTAACCTCATGATCTGCCAGCCTCGGCCTCCCAAAATGCTGGGATTACAGGTGTGAGCCACTGCGCCCAGCTCCTCTAGGATTCTTAAAGTTTTGAATCTTACACTTAAATCTCTAATCCAACTTGAGTCAATTTTTATATATGGTGAAGGGCAGGGGTCCCTTTCATTCTTCTGCATATGGCTAGACAGCTATCCAAGCACCATTATTGAATTATTGGATTGAATTATTGAATAGAATTATTGAATAGGGAGTCCTTTTCCCATGATAATTTTTGTTGTCTTTGTTGAAGACCAAATGGCTGCAGGTTTGTGGCTTTACTTCCGGGTTCTCCATTCTGTTCCATTGGTTTATGAGTCTGTTTTTGTACCAGGATCATGCTGTTTTGGTTACTGTTGGCTTATAGTTTGAAGTTAGGTCATGTGATGCCTCCAGCTTTGTTCCTTTTGCTTAAGTTTGCTTTGACTGTTGGGGCTCTTTTTTTGGTTTCATATGAATTGTAGAATAGATTTTCTAATTCTGTGAAAAATGATAATGGCAGTTTGATAGAAATAGTGTTGAATCTATAGACTGCATTGGGCAGTTTGGTCATTTAAATGATATTAATTCTTCTGATCCATGAGCATGGGATATTTTTTCATTTGCTTATATTATTTATTATTTCTTTTAGCAGTGTTTTGTAGTTCTCCCAGTAGAAATCTTTCACCTCCTTGGCTAAATATATTGCAAAGTATTTTATTTTTCATGTGGCTATCATGAAAGGGATTGTCTTTTGAGACTTTACTGAAGTTGTTTATTAAATCTGGAAGTCTTTTGGTGGAATCATTAGGGTTTTCTAGGCATAGAATCACATTGTCAGCTTAGAGAGATAATTTGACTTTCTCTTTTCCTATTTAGACACTTTTATTTCCTTGTCTTGCCTGATTGCTCTGGCAAGGATCTCCAATTCTAACAGCTTTTGGTGGAGTCTAGGTTTTTCTAAATATAAGATTATGTTGTCTATAAACAGGGATAATTTTTTTCTTTTACTGTTAATTTTCAGAGTTTTATATTTTATTTATTAGATGTGTAGTCTGGAAATACATTCTATAAGGTTATTGCTTGTCTTTTTATTTTCTTGACAGGGTCTTTTGCAGAGCAAATTTTAAGACTTTGATGAAGTTAAATTTGTCAACATTTTTTGTGTGGATTGGGCTTTTTGTGTCATGTCTAAAACCGCATAACCAAGCCTTAAGCTCCATAGATTTTCTCCTATGTTTTCTTTTAAAAGCTTTATGGTTTTACATCTTACATGTGATTCTATGACCAATTCTGAGGGGTTTTTTTTCATGTATGTGGGGTGTTTAGGTAAGTTAATATTTTTTTAACCTGTGGATATGCAACTGTTCTATCACCTATATTTTAAAAGATTATTCTTCCTTCATTTAATTGGTTTTATACCTTTGTAAAAGAAATCAATTGACTATACTAGTATGCTTCTACTTCTGGATTCTGGATTCTTTTCCATTCATATATGTGTCCATTCCTCTGTTAATACAAATCTTGGTTACTGAAGCTATACAATAGCTTTCATAATTGGGTAGAATTAATTTCTCCCACTTTATTCTTTTTTTTCAAGATTGACTCACCCATTCTAGCTATTTTGCCTTTCCATATAAATTACAGAATAATCTGTGTATATTTAAAAATATCTTGATGGCAGTTTCAGTATGGCTGACTAGAAGCAGCTAGTGTGTGCTACTCTCACAGAGAGGAAACAAAATAGGGAGTAAATAGTGGCTTTTCAAGTGGATCGTCCGGGAGACCACATCAGGATTCACTAAGGAAGTGAGGGAATCCTCAGAGAGCAGAGAGCAAAGCCTGGCAGCCGCTCACTCAGCACCAGTGCAGAGCAAGAGAAATTCCCTGATATGGGGAAAGGGTGAGTAAGTGAGAGTCCTCAGGGGATCCACATGGATCTTTGCAATCCTGTGCACAGGAGAACCCCTTGGCCCCTATAGGCCTCTAGATCGACACAACATCCTGGAGTTTTTGTAGAGGAACTGCTAAGGCCCACAGGCCCTGGATCCCTGGTCAACCTGGTGCCAGCTGCCATAGTCCTGATAGGGGCTGCAGTCATGGTGCTGAGGAGTGGTCAGACTGCCCTGCTCCTCCTCACCAGGTAAGGCTCAACTTTGGATTCCAATGCACCAGCTTGCCTCCACCTGAACTCTGCATGTGGGCACAGCTCTACGCTCTCCTGGGAACCACTCAGATGGCAGATTGTGTGACTCCCATTCCCGTGCTGCTTCGAGCCAAGCAAGGCTGGCTGGTTTGGGCTTCCAACACAGAGCCTCTGTCCCTACCTGAACATTGTAGTGGGTTGCAGCTTTCCATTCCTCTGGGGCAAAACTCATAGAGGTAACAGATAATGCCTGGCACCTTTGTATGTTGCTAATAGTGAAGTTCAACATTATTGGGTAGGAGGGAAGTGCAGGCATGCCAGGCATTCTATAGCTGTCAGTCTCCATTGCCCCAGCTAAGGGATCGCATGCTCTCTAGTTAAAGGCCCACAGCACAACTGTCCTGCCCCTGCTTGAACATTTCACCTGTGACCCAGAGCCTTTCTGAAAACCCAGCCACCACAGGCCTGTGATATTCCTTTGGGTTCCCACCACTCAAGAATCCCACCTGCCCCTGCCTGAGAGTTTGGCTGGTGACCCAGGGATCAGCCTGAACCCCACCCCCACCCCATTACAGTCAGTACCTGAGATCTGGGATAGATAACCCCAGTCCAGCCCCTTCAGGACCATGCACACTGTCCAGCAGGCCGTCTGGAGGCCTGTCAGCTGAGAAACTATCAATACCCTTCCAACGCTGTTGGCACCTGACCACTTCCCTCAGGGCCTGTGGTTGGGCCTCCCGAACCAGCCAACACCACCATGACCAACACTGACCTGCACAGGCCCAAAGGTGGAGACCTTCCCTCTCAAAAAGCAGCAGTAATGCCCCGTTGTAGAATAAGTGAGCCTTAAAGCTGTCTGTATCAGGTTGAGTGATGAGGTTATGCCCTGAACCACTCTCATGGAGAATCATAAAACAAGTGTTCCCTGTGGCCCTCAACCACTTTGCAGTGCAGAGATAGACTATAGTGTCCATCTGAAGTAGGAGTCATGAGCCCTTGAAACAGGGTGTGATAAGGAAACGGATCACATTTCTACCTACCTAGGATGGGGAGCTGGTGCAGTCTTCTCGCCCACAAGCCCCTACAGAGACCTCAGTGCACTTCACCAGGAGTTCCTCCCAGCCACCCTCATCAGAGCTGGTGCCTGTGCTTGCCGTTGTTATACTAATGGGCAAGTCAGGGGCACCAGCTCTTCTCAGCTCTGTCCCACCATCCCCACAGAAAAAGAAGCTCAGTACCTCAGGTACCCCCACTGTCCAGCCCTTCACCTGAAACAACTGAGAGCCCGCAATAGTAAACAAAGATCAGATCTATACCCATCTGTTTGTGGGACAGCTGGCTGTTACATGCAAATGTCATCTACTGGTCTATAGGTCAAACTGGACAGCCCATCAAAAAACCTGCTGGTAGAAGTGTGTAGGACTATAGAAGCAAAGCCAAAAGCCCTACCCAACACAATCCCCTCCAGATAAGAAGGAACTAGTATAAGAATTCTGCCATCATGAAAAATCTGAATGTATTACACCAACAAGGTTCACTCCAGCTCTCCAGGAGTGGTCCTAGCCAAAATAGAAACTGAGAGATGACAGATGGAGAATTCAAAGCATAGATTGCAGGAAAATTCTTTGAGATTCAAGATAAGGTTGAAAATCAACTCAAAGAAATCTGTAAAGAAATCCGGAGAATAAAGGAAGAGGTAAACATCTTAAAAATAAATCCATCAGAGCTACTGCAAGTGGAAAACTCACTTAAGGCATTCCAAAATTCAATGGAAAGCTTTATCAATAAGCTAGATGTAGCAGAAGAAAGAATTTCAGAGCTTGAAGATCAGTCTTTTAAACTAACCCAGTCAGACAAAATAAAGAAAAAGTTATTTTTAAAAATGAACCAAGTCTTCAAGAAATATAGGATTATGTAAAGTGATCAAACCTATGAATTACTGGCATTCTCAAGAGAGAAAGAGACAAGGAAAAAGTAAACAACCTAGAAAACATATTTGAGGGAATAATTCAATAAAATTTCCTTTGTCTTGCTAGGGAAGCAGACATCCAGATACAATAAATTCACAGAACACCTGCAAGATGCTATACAAAATGAACATCATCAAGGCATAGGGTCATCAGACTGTCTAAGGTCAATTCTAAAGAAAAAATCTTGAAGGCAGCTAGATAAATGTCAGATGAGATACAAAGGGAAGCCCATGTGGCAAACAGTTGACTTATTAGCAGAAATCCTACAATCCCAAAGAGACTGGGGGCCTATTTAAAGAATTCTCAAAGAAAAGAAACTCCAAGCAAGAATTTCATACCCTGCCAAACTAAGCTTTATAAGTGAAGGAGAGATAAGATCTTTTCAGATCCAGATCTTTTCAGATCCCTTAAGGATCTCTTGTAAGGAGCCAGCCTTACAAGAGATCCTTAAGGGAGTTGGAGTTCTAAACATAAAGATGAAAGAACAGTATCTGCCACCACAAAAGCACACCTAAGTACATAGCACATAGACCCTTTTAAGCTATTACACAGTAGGAACTATAAAGCAACCAGCTTACAATTTCATGACAGGATCAAAATCTCACATATCAATATTAACCTTGAATGTAAATGGTCTTAACACCCCACTTAAAGACACAGAGTGGCAAGTTGGGTCATAAAATAAGACCCATCCTTCTGTTGTGTTCAAGAGACGCATCTCACATGTAATGACTACTACACTAATTTTATTGGGTTTTTTTTCCCCATTGCTTATAAGTTTCATTTTATGGTATGTTATTTTTATCGTATGCCAAACATTGGGTAAATGGGTTTTGGAGACTCCAAGTGATGTTATCTTCAAACATAAAAGGTCCTCCCTTTCTCCAGATAGCAAAGAGATAATTCAATATAACAAGGCATTAAGCTGGTTCAGGGCTGGGTTTCAGTATTGGTAATGATTCCATCAAATTCGTTCCTGTTTCTCAGGAATAGCCCTCCAGGCTTTTTCTTCAGGGTCTGTTTTGTCTCAATATCTTCAGCCCAAAAAAACAATGAGGGAATTCTAGCTCTGTTCTTTATAGTTTTCAAACATTGCTCTTCAGCCTCCTGATTCAGGCACTTCTGTAATGTCTTAAGGGGGAGACCATCTGTGTGCTTGAGGTAGGCTCCATATCACTATCATATCTGTTTCCTAAGCACTACAAGAGTACAAGAAATCTCTTACTGCCTTTTGGAAGTTTCAGCTGAGCTTTCCAACCTCTCACAAAGCTCTAGTCTTCTGATGCTCCATTGGGGGAACTAAAATTTGGGGCACCTGAAATTCCAGTTTGTAATTCATAGAATCTCTGCTAGTTCAGCTGATTCAATTACCTCCCAGAGAGCCTTTCTTTCTGGGCCAAGCCTGATTTCCAGTCTGTCCCAAACTGACAAAGGCACCCAGGGGGGAAATGGTTGGCAATTATTGACCTACTCCAGAAACAGAAAGCCTGTTCTGTTCTCTCTGTAGAATATCAACTCTTCTAGTACCAGTAATTTCTCTGGTTCTCCAATGCCTTGGAAATATTATTTTAATAAAAATCACGCTTTTCTAGGTTTTGTATCAAAGGCATTGTTTTTCTGTGATTTACTGATTTCTCCCCAAGAACAGAACTTCTCAGGCCCATTTAATCTTAACTTAATTGCTTTTGGCTTTAAATCTTAACTTAATTGTGTTTGGCTTTAAATTGGCCATTGTTTAACGTGATTTATATTTTCCTAAGTTTTCTATATTTCTCTTTTTTTCCTTTCTTTTAATCTTTCTGTATAAACTAGATGTTCTTTAATTTCATTTTCTCCCCACTAGTTTTAATGTATTCTCCTTTTCTATTCATCATCACTCTAGAAATGAAGACATACATTATTAACCTATCAATATCTTATATTAACCAAAAACATGTATTTCTCCTCAGACAATTCATGGAATACAACTCCATTTCACCTGCTTCCAGTTTATATTCTATTGCTTTATTTTACTTTCACATATTATAATACTAAGACAATATTATTGCATGCATGACAATTATAGGTAGTTCTATTTTCTGGGTGAATCCAACAAATTATCATTATAAAGTAACCCATTTTCCTTAAATACTTTTTTTTTTGGCTTAAATACTATTTTGTTTAATACTAAGGTAATTTTTGCCTTAAATACTATTTTGTTTAATACTAAGAAGTAGAATAACTTCCTTTTGTTGGTATTTGCATGTTAATTTTTTTCCCATATTTCCACTTTCAATCTTCTCTGTATCTTGTTTTTACATTTATCTGTTATAAATAGCATCTAATTTTTCATCCAGTCTAGCAACTAGAGTTAATCCATAAATTTACCAATCTCTGAATAATATATGGAACATAGACCACTTTAATTCTATATAACTCTCCCAATTGATTCTATTTTCAGAATTTGATATTTAATTATGTTTTTAATATTATAAAACATTTTTATTTAATTCTGCCAGTTTAATCTGCTTTTATCCCTTTTTTTGTTGCTTCTTCATCACAAGTACTTTCCATATGTGGTCATTTTTTTAAAATAAAGACCATCCTTTAGAATTTCCTTTCATGGCCGGGCGCGGTGGCTCAAGCCTGTAATCCCAGCACTTTGGGAGGCCGAGACGGGCGGATCA